>NW_005353497.1:604748-665243 GCF_000412655.1 Myotis brandtii | reverse complement strand
TGGAGGGGGAGGGGGAGTTCTGACTTGACCTGATTTTTTGGTTGAGACCACAAATTACGCTTCAGGTGACCACCATCTGGCTGTTAGTAGGACCTTCCTATTTTAAGGGACTTAGAAAAGGAGGTGAAAAGAGAAGGAAGTTGGAGGGGGGCAATGGCATCATCACATCTTCCCTACTAAGTTCCCTCTCCTGTGGGAGATCAGGGCATGGTCTCTGCATTAAAACCAAAGCTAAGAAAAGAACTGAAACTTCTCTTCATTTGTACTTCCTGTTCCTTTCCCAGCTTTCCAACATTGATGTGAGAGAAACATATTGATTGGTTGCCTCCTGCATGCACCCTGACAAGGGCCGTGGCCGGGGAGGAGCCTGCAACCAAGGTACATGCCTTTGACTGGAATCGAACCAGGACCCTTTGTCCACAGGCTGACACTCTATCCACTGAGCCAAACTGGCTAGGGCCAAAAGAACTTTTATTAAGTGTCTGTCGTATCCAGAACATTGTCTTAGATGCTGGGTGAAGGGAAAGAAACTAAAAATGTACAGCCGCTACTGGTAAACAAGACTCAGTTATAAGGGTCACCCATTCCATTGGAAATGGAGAGCTTTGGGATTAATTTTTCCTGGCTTTCGAGGAGAGGTGGCATAAAAGAACTGGAAAGGAGGCCAGGAACATCATCTCACCTCATTCCATCTCACTTCAAGTTGGCTCTTGCCCAACGTGAAGTGGCTGTTCCAGGGACCACGGAGAGTCAGGCTGGAAGCCCTCTTGTGACACATCTTATCAATTCCCGTGTCCTTCTTCAGTTCCTGGGAGATAGGTAATAGCTGAAGGTCTTCCCTCTCCTTTTCTTTTTTTCTTTAAGACACCAGATTAGATATTGTCATGTTTTGAGAGTCATAAGCCTTTCCACAAAGTTATAGGCCCCTTTGGCACTAGTCATGAGTCATTCTTGCCAAGAATGTAGGTCTTTTGCATCTGTCTAGTACTTCTGGCATACACTGAGTGATCCGCACTTCCTGGCATTAGGTGCCCTAGTCACAGACCACACAATTTTGCAACAAGACCATTCAGTAGGGGCATTCAACTGGGCCACTTTCAATATGGGTATGGTGTGTGCCCATGTGTGTGCATGTGTGTTTTGTTGTGTGTGATGGGGTCTACACCCCCAGCTTCCTCATTGGACTAAGTGATGCCATTGCACTAATACAGGTGTGCACTTCATACTTTAGTGCATATACAGTCCATCATATTCAGTTTTTTATGTTGAAATGAACCAATTTCCCCACATGTGTACTGATGAATGAGCACTAACAGGAGGGCAGAGAAATATTGAATTCTGGCTGGCTGAAACAAGTGCAGAACTTCCAGTATTTCTTCTCTATGTAACTTGCAAACAAAAGCTTCTTAAGATTGTCTGAAAGTTCTAAATCTCATTGATTTTGAGATAGGTTGGTTGACTCTTATGGTTGGGTTTGGTTGTGATGAAGTATAGAGAAATACCCGATATAGATGAGTGGGTTGCCGTTAAACAGAGGAGGTTGCCTAAAATTTTTCTATCTCTAGTTTCTCTTCTGATCTCTAGTTTCATATTTGGTTGTTTTAAATGAACACGGTACTATTCTATTTATACCATTTGTCTTTTACCAGGTTAGGAATCTAAGTTGTTTATGGTCTAATTACCATGTCCCTAGAAATGTGAATTTAATAACTGGAGAGAAGGGAGCAGTCTTGAAATAGAAATATTATAAAGAGGGAGCTAATAATTGGGGTTCAATGGACTATTCCACATTATAATCTTGAAATTACATTTCTTGTCTTCTTAAGTTTCCTCCAAAGAACACATCCTAGAATTACACTACTTTCACTTCCCTTTGCTTCTCTCTACCCTAGAAGTAAATCCTGGGCCAGTATCTCAGTCGGTCTCCTTAGTCTGACTTTTCTGAAGGCCTTATTGTACGTGATTACCCCTGGAAAGCCTTCCTTCATCTAGAAGCTTTCCTTCTAGGGCTAGATGAAAGCTCCTCTGATTTTCTTCTTTCTATCTGTCCATTCATCTGTCCTTCCTTCTTTTCTCCCTGTTCTTAGTACTTCCATCACAGTACTAACCACATTATATTGTCATTGACCGCTTACTCATCTAACTGCTAAAACTAGATACTCTTAGAGGCAGAGCCAGTGCCCATCCACTATTGCATCTCAGCCCCTGTCACCAGGCCTGTGGTGTAATAAGCATGCACTCATTTTATTTTATTGCTGTAACTGAATGAGTGAGAGTAGGGAGGAGGTCACTATTTGACGATGTGTCTGGAAACGATATGGATAGTTAATAAAGCTATCCAGATGATTTAGAAGAAGGGTCCATTTGACAGAAAAGGCGATTTCCTTGGAAGATTTCTTCCTCTACTATACTTGGAGTTATTTGCTTATTTTCCATTTCTCCAAAGGTGCATCAACTTTGCAATGTTTTATCATGCTCCTCATAATTTCCTACCATTTCTGTTTAGGCTTTCTTCTTGATATAAAAATGGAAATTTTGGCTTAATTTTTGGATGGTTTGTGAAAATCAAACTTACCAGTCAGATTTCTGACTATGGTGACTGGCTAGGCAAAGGAAAGTTTGTTGCATATGGTTTAAATTAATTGTTCTGCTGGCTGTGCCCCATTAAACATCCCTTCATTTTATTTAAACACTTCTTTATTATTATTTTTAGATATATTTTTATTGATTTCAGAGAGGAAGGGAGAGGTAAAGAGAGATAGAAACATCAATGATGAGAGAGAATCATTGATTGGCTGCCTCCTGCATGCCCCACCCTGGGGATTGAGCCCACAACCCGGGCATGTGCCCTGACCAGGAATCAAACTGTGACCTCCTGGTTCATAGGTCGATGCTCAACCACTGAGCTACGCCAGTAGGGCTCTTTATTATATTTTTTTTTACGTGTTTTCATTTTACACATACTTCTTTACAGTCACATTGGTAACTTGACTGCCACTTTGGAATAAGTAATTTAACGAAAGAAGAATGCAAACAATATTTCTTCCCTTCCTCAGACTTTTCCTCTCTCATTGAACTCACTTCTGAAACCCTACCTACCCCTCCATGAAGCTTTACTGGAACAATGCCAAGGCAGATAAGCTCTTCTTCCAATCCTACCCTTATTCAAACATGCAAGTCACGTCTGTTCACTAAAATAATGCCTGTATAAAATGTTTGTTTGTTATTATATAGCTCATAGAAAAAGAAAATGGAAATGAAATGGTTGGTACAGTGTAGTTTGTCAGAGATTTAAGATCGCAAATTGTAATGGATAAATATTGGTTAATATTGGCTACTTGCTATGTGCTGAGCATTGTGCTAAGGCTGACAACAATTGTATGGATTACTGTTGTTCTGAGAAAACTGAGGCTTGGAAGGTAAAGGAACCTGCCTGGAGGTAGACAGTTATCAAGTGATGGACTCAGAATTCAGTCCTGAACCTTTGACTGCAAAGCCCATGTCCCTAACCGCTGCGTGCTAAAGAGCTCAGCACCTGAGGAATTCTATTTCGTTTTCCCTGCCACGTTTCCAGAGGGGTTTTGGAAAGTAATAATACTAGCATTCAATTATTGAATGTCTACTATGCCAGTTAATGTATTGGGTTCTTGTTATATGCTCTTTTTTTGTGGTGAGGAGGTGAGACAATACTAAGGAGAATTCATCTTTAGCCCCATTTTGCAGATGAAGAAATTGAGATGACTCATGGAAATGAAAACATTTGTTTAAAGTCACAAGGCGATTAGATAGCTCCGCCTGATTCACGCACAGGTTGTGTTCTTGCTGCTGCAATATACTAGAGATGTTCAGAGAGGTGTTGAATGATGAGGTCAGGAAACTAGGTTGTATACTGAGAAAACTGGGTATGGTGCTCACAATGATTGACAAGAAGAAAAATTTTCAAATATCTTTTGTCACGTAGAAGGATCAGGCATCTTGTTTTGCTCTGAAAGACGAACATGTCTCTTATAAATGACCCAGGTTCTGAAATCACAACAGCAGTTGCTTGCACCTAGGAGTTTTATTTAATTACAAGTAGAAATTGAATCTATAATTTAAAACTACTAAAAACTAAATTTGAGCTTTGTTAAAGCCCAAGCATCTTCTATTACATGCATCTTCTAAATATGCATTTTTGTTGTATTAGAAGGAGTGCCACTTTCAGAAAAACAGAGGTAAAGCCTCGAGTTTGTTCCATGCCTGCCAAAATGAAAACAAAAATAATCTCATCTTTCTTCTTTTTGTCCCTCTAGTAATAAGGTGTTCATATTTCCTAAGGACCTGGTGGGTAGGAGAGGAGAATCGCTTCAGTGTTCAAAGCCTTCATAAGGCAGAGGACATTGGTTAAGGCAACCCTAGCACCTACCACAATATTGTGGTGAGGAGATGAGAGTCAAGTGTTAGACCAAACATTCTCGGAGCTTCTTAGAGGAGGCATGTAATGTTTAACGAATGAAACCTCGTGAGAGATTGAGCACCAACTAGGAAGTGATGTGAGGAGGATCAAGACCTGGACTGTTGGCTGGTCACTTCCCACCACAGTGCTGTGGCTGCTGTTACCCGGGCAGGGGGAGCACTTAAGGATAGACAGGCAGCGCCCAGGGCAGGTCTGCAGGTGGTTTTCTAATATGTACTTTGGCTTGGTCTGATATTGACTGGGTGCAAGGGAAAGACCAGGTGGGTCTTCCTGTGGGTGCCCCTGCACCTGTGGAGGAAGGGTAGAAGATTTGTTTTTCCCTTACGTAAAAGGACTTTGCGCTCTTTGGTTCTTATTGGCACTGTAAGACTGCACAAGGCTAGTCATGGAGGTGCTCTGGAAGGCTCTTTCTGGAGCCCACTGATTCCATCCAGAACGCAGAACCAGGTGAAGTATGAGGAACTGCCACCCTCCCTCCATTCCTTCTGCCAACACATACTCATTGAGTACCTTTTGTGTATCAAGTACTTGACAGGTGCTGGGAATCCAGTGGTGTATAAAACAGACACGGTCCCTGCCTACCGTCTGAGAGGTTACAAACTAGTAGTAATAAAGAAATTTAGCCAGGCCGGTGTGGCTCAGGGGTTGAGCGTCGACCCGTGAGCCAAGAGGTCACTGGTTCGATTCCTGGTCAGGGTACATGCCCAGGTTATGGTCTTGATCCCCAGTAGGGGGTGAGCAGGAGGCAGCTGATTGATTTTTCTCTCTCATCGATGTTTTTATCACTCTATCCCTCTCCCTTCCTTTCTCTTTAAAAATCAATAAAAACATTTGAAAAAGAAATTTAATTAAAAATTGAGATGTGTATATAAAAGATACATCAAAAAATTATAACAGAAGGGCTTGATTTAGATTGGTTCAAAGGAAAGATTATGTGAAGGAGTCAAATGGCAGATTAGCCCCGAAGAATGTATAGTCTAGAGCCGTGGTCGGCAAACCGCGGCTCGCCAGCCACATGTGGCTCTTTGGCCCCTTGAATGTGGCTCTTCCACAAAATACCACGTGCGGGCGCGCGTACAGTGCGATTGAAACTTCGTGGCCCATTTACAGAAGTCGGTTTTCGGCCTGGGCGAGTCTATTTTGAAGAAGTACTGTTGATATTTGGCTCTGTTGACTAATGAGTTTGCTGACCACTGGTCTAGAGCAAAAATTGGCAAACTGAGGTCTGTAGGCCAAACCTGGCCGCCACCTGTTTTTATGTGAAACACAGCCACACCACTCGCCTGGGTAGCCTATGGCTTCCTCTGCTACACTATGGCAGATTTGAGTAATTGCAGCAGAGACTGTCTGGTCTGCAAAACCTAGAATATTTACTTTTTTGTATTTTCTAGAAGAAGTTTGCTGATCCGGGTCTAGGAAATACTTGAAAGAAACAGCTACAGTATTTAGTTTGACCCAGACATCTTCAGGCTCTGTGGGCCATAGACTACATGACCGAAGCACAGAGTATTTAGTCAGAGCAGAGTATGTCTCTTCATGAAGTAGGCCGTAAGCAGACAAGAAACTTCCTCTGAAATTTGGAATTGCATATTTCAAATGGCTTTTCTGTTTGTGGAGAGTGTTATGGCATGGTAGTCACCAGCTTTGCATTTGGATTCAGGTGATTTTGGATTCAAATCCTGACTTCACTACTTAGAAGCCGTGTTACCTTCATTACTCTTCAGTTTCCTCATCATTGAGACAGAAATGCTCTGAAAATAAACCCAAGAACTGTGGTGTTGGGTCTGGTTGGAATTAAAGCTGTAGGATTAATCTATTTATGTTGTAAAAATACATTTCTTATGAAAATTACAGGAGTCCTTGGGGCAATGACTGACATACAGTAAATGTCTAATACATATCATATATTTTGACTATTTTTAAGATACAAAACTATTTTGCCTTGGCTGGGTAGCTCAGTTGGTTAGAGCGCCGTCCTGATATTCCAAGATACAAAACTATTTTCATAAAATCACATCAGTTTTGTAATGTCATCCCATAAACAGTGTTCGTAGTCTTTCTCTGTTTTATGTTAAAGCAATTTTTTGAGTAGGGAAATAATTTATTATTAATTATCTTTAGAATGACAAGTGTATGTATAAATTACAATTATAAGAGTATACAAATGTAAGTAAATCAGCACAGGTTTGATTATTCTCCTCCAATCTGTAAGTTGGAAATGGGATATGGAGGGAGCTACCACTTGGTGCAAGATTTTTTTTCATGATGCCTGAGGATAAATAAAAGTAGTGACTACTAAGTCACAATTTAAAAACTTACTATGAAGCTGATTTTACAAATACTTTGAAATTTTTAGCATATTTACAAAATTAAATTCCTTTTACTCTGGAAATTTAAAGAATTTGCCTACAATGCCTCCCCACCTCCTTCCCCCAGGGACATATATATTCGGGGGTGGGGGTGTGTACTTCTTATGGAACTCCCATCCTCACCTCCAACTGCCTACAGCTTTGCATCTCTCTAAATGCCCACCAGTGCATAGCTTCCTCCTCACTGCTTCCTCAGTCTACAACCTTGACCTATATTCATCCTATAGCTTTAATTCCAACCCCACCCAACACCACAGTTCGTGGATTTCTTTTCTACTGGTTATGAGAGGGCCTTTTCTTCCAGCCTTTTCTGATTCTTCCTCTCTCTGTGTCATCTATAGTCCTTGTACAGACCCATCCAGCCCCCCCACCTCACTCTAGCCCATTCTGCCCTGAAGTTCTGGCCTTGGTTCCAGTTTCCTCTGGCTCTGCTGTGCAGGAGCACATGGGTGCTGAATGGATATCATCTGAAGAGCTGGGACGTGAAAGGGTGGCAAGGGTGAAAGCTGACTGCCTTCCACCCATCCTGCTCAGCTGTCCCCTTTCCTGTTCCAGGTCTCAGTTCCCTGTTGAGCAATGGTGTTCTCACCATGCTGTTCATGAAACTGGCACCCAGCCTTCCCTTAAAATGACTATTCAGTGGCCAGCAGTTACCCAACAGAAATGTAGTGCGCATTGCAGACTCACCAGCAACGCACGGCGAGTGAGTGTGTTGGCACCATGGCGATGGCTTCACAGCATCACGAGAATCATGATTGGCTTGATTTAATGCCACTGGGATTTAATTTTGTGTGAATCAGTGCTCTTTGCCAATTTTCATTTACTCATTCTTTTGTTCTTATAAGAACTCTGTGAAAATTTAGATGTTAACTCCTTTCTCTATCTTCATTAGAAACATTTTTCTCGCCCTACCTGGTTTCCTCGGTGGTTAGAGCATCGGCCCAATTGGGGCACATACAAGAGGCAACGATGTGTTTCTCACATTGATGTTTCTCTCTCTCTCTGTCTCTCCCCCTCCCTTCCACTCTCTCTAAAAAAAAAATCAATGAGAAAAATGTTCTCGGCAAGGATTAACACACAAAAAAACACAAAGCAAAAGAAACCCCACTTTTTTTTCAAATTCATTATTTGTCTGTTATTACCAACTAATTATATTGTCATTAATTATGATATAGTTTGCCATGCAAAGATCTCTCATTTGTATACAATCATATAGGGTCATCTTTTTTTAAAGGCCTCTGGATTTCTTGTGTTTGTTAAGATTTCCCTGCTCCTAGATCATTTTTGTAATTTCCTTTATTTTCCTTGTAGTTTTTATATTGCTTTATCTTTAATATTTAACTCTCTAGTCTGCCTGGAAGTCATGTCTATATACATAAGTCAGTGGTCTAAAATTTACCCTTTTTAAAGAGCCAGCACATTTATTAATTATAACCTTCCCTATTGAATTAAGCTACTGTCTTTGCTATTTAAATTATATATGTAATATGTAATATTACATGTTATCTTGAGGTTGTCCAGGCATTCTCTTTTCTTTTTCATTGATCCACTTATTCCCATGTTAATGCAATTTTGATTCTATTATAGTAAATATTTGTTGTATGTTCTTATATCTGATAAGATAAATTCCCCATATAATTCATTCATATAAATACTTTTTTTTTTTTTACTATTTTAAGCCATCTGTTCTTATTTGTGAATTTACATTCATGGTAGCTAATTATCCCCTGGTGCCCGCCGGGATTCTAATTGCAATCACATTAATTTATAAAGTATTTTAGAAAATATTATTAGCCTATTACATGTTCTGTTCAGTGAAGGACTTTAAAAATTCATTTGAAAGACCGGACTCACACTGATAGTCTAAATGTTGCAATGTGCATTTTCACAGCCAGTACTGAGCTCAAGCCTGCGGTTAGGACACCGAGTGAAGGAGAGGAAGGAATGGCACCAACAGCCACAGAGAACCTATTGAGCGCCAGCCTCTGTGTCATGGTGCCTCACGTAACAGCATCCGGCTCACAGTCAGAAGGTCGCTAGGCCTCTTGAACTCCAGAGCCCCCTGGCTTGCACTCTGTCTGAAGCCCTCATAACCACACAACTTTATATTTGCACCCAACATAAGTGAAACACTCTTTCTGCAGGTTGGTTTGAAATTTCATAGCTTGGCTGTTCAAAAACAGGAAATGCTGTTGGATGAAGACAGGCCATGTGTGCCCTGTGTGGTTTGCCTCTGTGCTTTGGGTCAGGTTCTCCCTTTTGCCTTGAACACCTGCCTCCTACTGTAATCCAACCTACCCTGTCGGCTTAGCTCCCTGTTCCAGGGAAATGTCCCCATTCCACACCAGCGAGACCCTGCCTCTTCTGAACTCCCATAGGCCTTTGCTTTCTCGGATGGCATTGATCCCATTCTTTATTATACTATGGATAATTATGTATCCTTTTGACCAAACTTTTACCAAACTGAGCATCTGCCTTGTGGTTGTTTGGGAGTGCTGGAGATACAGTGGTGAACAGGTGGTGGATTTATCATTGCTTCCCACAAGGAATGTCACGCTATGAACCGAATCTTTGTTCCCTTGTATTCAGAGCATGCCTCACAGTGACTCATACATAGACTATGTTCAACCACTATTTGGTCAGTGACTGAATATATGATAGAGATTGGCCATGAGAACAATAATTCTGGTTAAACTATGATTTTCTCAGTTCTGTACCAATTAATTATCACTTTTCCCTTAGCTTTTATTTTTATTTTTTAAAAATATTTTTTTTGTTGTTGATTTCAGAGAGGAAGGAAGAAAGATAGAGAGATAGAAACATCAATGATGAGAGAGAAGCATTGATTCTCTGCACACCCCACAATGGGGATCAAACCCACAACCATGACTTTGTAATAGTCCCTCTAACTCCACTGAAGACAATACTTGCAAAAATGTCCTTAACTGTACCATGAGAAGTGTAGGTTACCCATGAGAGGAACTGCCTGATAATGAGAACTCGTGTGTTAAAACATGTGATATGTGGAGAGATTAAGGGAATGTCTTCGGAAAAACTTAAACTTGATAAATTTAAACTTCTAAACCCACATGGAATGCACTACTTAATAAATATTTGCTTTTACAATTGTTAATATATATTTTATTGATTTTTTACAGAGAGGAAGGGAGAGAGATAGAGAGTTAGAAACATCGATGAGAGAGAAACATTGATCAGCCGCCTCCTGCACACCTCCTATTGGGGATGTGCCCGCAACCAAGGTACATGCCCTTGACCGAAATTGAACCTGGGACCTTTCAGTCCGCAGGCTGACGCTCTATCCACTGAGCCAAACCGGTTATGGCTGCTTTCACAATTTTTGATAATGATTATAGTTCTGGAATTATTTATATGCTGTTTCCGTTATTTAATAAACAAATGCTGCCCTATTAGTAGAGAAATGAAGTAGGACATTAAAAGTCCCTTCAATTTGTATGGTTCCATCATGTCTTTCTTAATGGTAAACATTTCTATTAAGAACTGTGAACACTCAAAAGGCATTTTCTTATAACTAACATATCATCATAGGAGACGTACATATACATCCTCCCTGTCTCTCTCCCCCTCCCGCCCCCCCCCCCTTCGTCATACTTTCAGAAGTTTTGGGACTTCCATCACAGGAATTAAGGCAGGAATTGAGGTTTTGTTTTCATTTCCTCTTTCTCTGATTTACCATAAGGGAATTAGATCACTGGGCCAATTCTTCCAAATAGTTTCTCGGAATAAATTAATGACATCACGTATGTCGAGTCTATAGCAACTACTGAGATTCTCTACAGTAGGAACGGGAGGCATTGAAACCCATCAAGGATTTTAGCTGTTTCTTTTTGGTGGAGGGGTGAACAATTTGTTACAGTAAATATAGCAGATTGTTGTAAGGCTGTATCCTGTTTGGAAATGATCTCATCTAATATGTCTGTTGGTGGTTAGCAGTTTTCTGCCAAACAGGACTATTATGATATGGCATTATTGTTAGAGTGCCCTCAAAGTCCAAGCCACAGGATTCCTCCCTGCCCATAATGCAGGGTTTATGAGTGAGACGTACTTGTCAAGGCTCTTAAACTCTAACCCTAATCCATACAGGGACTTGTTACAAGTCATCTAATTTCTTATTTTTGTGCATTCTTTTGATCCGGGGATTGTTCTGTTAGATGGGCTGCTGTGTGTATAGTGATGAATTAGAGAGAAAGTCATATTTTTTCCCTTCTTTATTAATTTAGATTAGAAGCATGTCTGAAAAGATCCACTTGGTAATGATGCTGTTTGACTATGGTTCGAGTGTTAGAGGCATGCCCACTTTTATGGCCTCCCTCCTCTGTCCCCATACAGATAAGCAATCTTAACTCTTAAGCCGTGAGCATTTAGAGCTGTCCTTCCCATACGGTGGCCACTGGCCACACGTGGCTACTGATCACGTGCAATATGCCTAGTTCAAAATGAAGAATACCATAGTGTAAAATACAAGATTTCAAAAACCTAGTTCTAAAAAAGATTGTAAGATAGCTCATTAATAATTTTATAGTGCTTGCATATTTGGGGCATATTGGTATAAATCGAATATATTATTAAAATTAATCTTAACCGTTTTTTTAATTTTTCTGATGTAGTTACTATACCATTTAAAATTGCATATGTGGCTTTTATTCTATTTCTATGGGACAGCACTTGTCTCGAGTATCTTTGCCCTCCCAGCTCCCTTCCATTACCCTGGAGTAGGCCTTTGAGAACAGTATTGATTACTGTCTGCAGCCCAGGGAAAGATTTGTGTCTGTGTGTGTATGTGCCTGTGTTGGGGGCGGGAGTGGAGACCAGAGAATGCTCAGAGGGAAAAAGAAGGAACAAAGGAAGGGAAGGGAAGTGAGCAGTTTTGATCAATTTCCTTCTGAGATGCCATCCACTCTTACTTCAAGAAGGAGGCATAGCTAGGCCAAGTTAGTTCCCCTCCAGGCAGCTTCGCTCTTTGTTTTGGAATAGAGTGAATCACTGGAACATCAGACTCATCTGAGTTCAAATGTAAACACAGGCAAAGCCTCGGGAAACCTCAGCTCAGCACACACCACGTTTTGAGAACCATTGCCATCGCTTTCCTTAGTTAACAGAGATCACGGAGAACTGGTCTGTCATCCAAACTGATAATTCTGATTTGGACAAAGGGTGTAATGTGTTCTGTGCTGCAGCATTTCATAAGACAGAAATTTCTGGCTGAGATGGGATCTTGTAATGGCTTTGGAGTGTGTAGACTCAGATAAACACCTGAAATAATACGGTGGTTTTTCTGGAGAAGTAGAAGATTTTGCAAATCACAGTGCTTTTGTGACATGTTACATTAAGAGCTAGCAGGCAGGTTCAACTTGTTCAAGAGGAAAAAAATGGGTATTGTAGAGATTAAGCCCAGGTGACCATCTGAGTTAATGATTTAGTGTTTAATCTGAGACAAATCAGTTTTACTACACTCCTGTCATAGACCGTGAAACAGCAAATTTGAATCATTTCACTGTTTTATTAGCTTAATTAATGAAATAGCCCATGTGGTGAGCCCCGTGGAAATAACCATGAATCGAACTGTCATTCGGGTTAATGGAAAGGGAAAAGGGGCGGACAAAGAGACTCAGATCTGATAGAAACATAATGAAAGCCACATATGGAACTCAGTGTTTTCTAGTGGCCACACTGATTCCTTTCTGCAGAGGAAGATGCAGATTTGAGTGAGAACGTTTCGCAGAGAGAAAAGGATAAGGTGGTCCTACAGCTTCCTGCAGCTGGAACCTTATAGCCCCAAGCTGGAACGCTGTCATGTTGATAAATTAACTGTACGCGTAGGCTATCATAGAATTACGTCATCTCATAGGTGGAAAAGGAGACCTGACCATCCGTCTCTCATTTCAAATGAGATCAATTGGCCAGAGAAGCAAAGCAGCTCGCCGCAAGTCCCACAGCCCAAGTGGCAGAGGTAGAACCAGCACCCAGTTTTGATGCCCACTAGACAGATGGTTGTCCTTGTCGTCACTACTGTGTGGTGCCTCCATATTATTAAGTCATTCATTTCTTTATTCCCTGGTCTATCAAAAGAACATTTGGTATCAGGCATCGTGCTGCGTGTGGCCTCGCGAGCCACATGCGGCCTTTTGGCCCCTGGAGTGTGGCTCTTCCTAAGCCTTGGGAGTACCCTAATTAAGCTAATAACAATGTACCTACCTATATAGTTTAAGTTTAAAAAATCTGGCTCTCAAAAGAAATTTCAATCGTTGTACTGTTGATATTTGGCTCTGTGGACTAATGAGTTTGCCGACCACTGGCGTAGGGCACTATCCAGTGGTGCCCCAAGCCATCCAGTGGTGTCACAGATGGACCTCTGGCTTCTGATGTTTGTCACTCTCGTGTCACCCCCTGCCTTTGCTCCATTTTCATGGCCAGCAGAGGACAGTGATACTGCTTCCAAGGACATTTGTGACAAGCCCAGAAGCACTTTAAGGGGTAGGGGTGTTCCCTGCATTCATGGAAAGAAAACACTCGCAGGAGGCAGCGGAGACCTATTCTGAGGAAACCACATTAAATTGTATCTTGAAGGAGAAGAAAAATGAGTGACCTGCTCAGTTGAAATCACACTGGAAACTGCTCGGTGACTGAGTGAGGAGCCAGGCTCGAGCTCCACCGTCCTGGGGGAGAGAAAGGCTGTTCCCCTCACGTCTGTGCATTTGCTTGGCGAACACCTCCGTGTGGGCCCTCGAACAGGCCACGTTTGGCAGCTGCGGTGCTCGGGGAGCTCTCTGAGGCTCCAGGAGGCTCGCTGCTCCAGGACTGTTTTGACTCGGGAAAGGCAACTATTGCTCACGAGAAGATTGGTTTTGAAACATCAAGTCATTAGATCAGCACAGATCTCCCTAAGGATAATAGTATAACATTTCATAAAGTTTGAGCCACAAATACAAAATCCCCTGTAACTCACTTTTCACTTCTCATGCATTCCCTTTCCATCGTTGCTCATAAAGGTGAATGTTTGACGTCGACAAATCAGGATGTATGTGTAATTTTTATAATCTGGTGCCTGCAATTAAAATGCTCTCCAGCCCTGGCTGGGTGGCTCAATGGGTTGGAGCATTGTCCTGTATACCAGGTTCCATTCCCAGTCAGTGCACATACCTAGGTTGCAGGTTTGGTCCCCAGTCAGGGCCGAGACATAAGGTAACCGATCCATTTTTCTGTCTCACATCAATGTTTCTCTCTCTCTCTCTCCCTCTCTCTCTCTCTCTCTCTCTCTCTCTCTCTCTCTCTCTCTCTCTCTCTCTCTCTCTCTCTCTCTCTCTCTCTCAAAAACAAAACAAAAAAAAACAAACTACTTTTCCATGATGAGTCTAAGTCATCATAATTGTTATTTTAGTGACTGGGTAATCCTATCATGACTTACTTAAACTTGTTATTAAACAAGATGTTTCTTGCACTTCACCGAAAATAACTGTGAATGCTTATCGGTTCACAATAAATTTGCATATTAGCTTTAGGTGTAAAGCCACTTCCAGTGGACCCCTGAGGGAGACAACATATGCTGATGCGGAATCCTGGGCCTTCAACCACCCAAGTGTCTTTTGGCTTAAAGCAATTATGCAAAACTGGTACACACTGTGGGCCCAGCCAATCCAGAAACTAAAAGGAACACTGTTGGCAGCGCTGCCGTGTCTGTAATAGGTCAGGAATGCAGACACTGTTTTTATTGGTACATGACTGATCAAGTTCTGTTTTTAAAAACTGATCTGGTCCCTAAGAACCTGAGGACTAAGTTGTATACTGCCCTCTGCGCCTGGGGAGGGGACCATGAAACTGACCAGTGTCATCCGTCCAATCAGGACGAGGTCATGGGTTCCCACCCAGGCCACCCAGGCCTCTTTGGAAGGGAACGGAGCACAGGCCAATTTAATGTTTAGGTCTTTGGTGAAAAGTTACAAAATAAGGAAACCAAGACAGTTTGTTTTAGATGAAAGTAGCGACAACTTCTGCTGTAGCTGGAAGTTTTAAGTAAGGTTACGTCCTTTTTGAAATTGAGTCTGTGTGGAGCCAGAAGTTTATTTTATCCTATTATTTTTACTCTCATTTGATGACCCAGTAAGATGAGTTATATATTTACATGACACTGGGCAATGACTTAAACGTCTTTGATTTCAGGGTTGTTGTTGTTTTTTCCATTTTCTACCTGGGAATGATCACTTCTGGCTCACCGGTCTCATGAGATTGCTGTGAGAATCCAATGGGAAATAAACTGTAAAATCTTCTCATAAGTGCAAGGTGGATGCTACCCTTAAGCTCTGGTAATGACGATGGGCGGAAAGTCCCCCGAGAGCAGCATCAGATAGTGCGATGCTCTGGGTGTGTCTGGCTCGGGTATGATGATGCCACTTAACACCCGTGATTTGTTCTGCAGTGTAAACCTGGCCAAGTCATTCCACTGTCTGCCTTGACTTGTGGAAAACATGTTCCCATAGATGCGGATAAGACTAGGCAAGGTGTTCTGAGCTCACAAGATGAAGGTCACCCATAGATCCGTCGGGGAGAAAAAAATTCCCTAATATTTTTGTGTGCTCCAGTAACTGATTATACCAAGACCCAAGAGAAAGTGTCATCAAAAATAAAGGACGTCTCTGTGGCTAGAGGAGCATCTCTCTCTTTATTTGAAAACTCAGGCTTGCATCTGATTGTGTCCAGGCTTTGTGGTAAATGTTTGCCTGCAGGGAGTCAGCCACACAGCTCCCCACAATGTCAGTGGGAGGCACATGACCCAATTTCTGTGGTCTGAGCTGAAAGAGCGCCTGAGTGTGTGCAGTCCCACAACTGCCTGCGCAATTACATAGTGAACGCTTTTTCAAATTCACATTTTAAAGAGGAAATTAGATCGTTTTCATTTGTTTTGCTTAGGTTTTATTTTTTTTCCCCCCCCCCCCCCCCCCCCCGAGGTCATTTCAAGCACCATCTCCACAAATAGTTATCAGGGGATTGAGATTTATCTTAGAATACAAATCTCACTCATATAAAGCCATATATTTGACCTGGGATGATAGGAGATGATTGGTCCTGTCCTTATTGTCTCGGTCTAACTCTGCCAAGTACACAGGGAGATAGATGAACACTTCCAGGCTGATGGATGGAAGGCATATTTGACCAACACAGCTTCATGGTGTTTGGAAAGAAGCAAATATCCTCTCATCCCTTATCTGAAGTCTGAGAACCCCATCCTTACTTTGGGAAGAGATGGGAGCATGGGTCATTGTCATTTTTGTAAGGCTTTGAAAAAAAACTTTAGGCAAAGGAAACTGCTAGAGAGAAGAAGGCTGCCACAGAGGAAATACAGGCTACATATCCACTAAGTACCCAAAGAGGGAAGATGAGAGCCACCAGGGTTCCATCAGAGGCTGTAGGTCCGGACAATGATGATCGCTTCTGAAGTGAGTGGGGGTTCCCTTCCATGGGCAGAGTTCTGGTTGTTTGGGGTAATGTCCTTAGGAACCTGCCCGAGGTTCCTGTCTGCTTATCCACATACCTCTTGATAAAGCGTCATCATGGTACTATTTTCAGATACCACTTGGAGTAAGTACAAGGGTTCGTTTGTGTTAAGTGGGTGAGCAGCCAGAGGGGACATTTCTTAACCTGATAGTGAGGGATTGAGGTCATTAACACTCAAAGCATTCAAGAGTCATGGTCTTCTATTGTATCTTTTCTATGTATTTTTTTTCTTCTCAAAAATGTGGTCTGTAAATCACCTGCAACCGAATCACCTAATGGGCTTGTTTAAATGTAGATTCCTTGGTCCAGTCCTAGACCTGCCGAATGGGAATGTCTGGGGCAAGGTCAAGATTCACAGTTTTAACAAGCACCACAGTTGTGATAAGCATTTCCTCTCCCCCTCCAGAAGGGGAGAGGGGTGGACTTTTGACATCCTATTAGAGCCCTTTTCACTCGATATTGAGTCAAAATCTGCCACACTCTACTTTGTTTGTTTATTTATTTGTTTGTTTTGCTTTGTCACCATTATTTATAATGATAACTAACATGTTTTTTTTTCTCCCCTGTATTTTTATTTTTTAAATAAAAAATATTCAGTTACAGTTGACATTCAATATTATATTAGTTTCAGGTATATAACACAGTGATTAGATATTTATGTAATTTATGAAGGTATTCCCCCCAATAAAAGTCTAGTTGATACCCATCTGACACCATGCATAGTTATTACAATATTATTGACTATATTCCCTGTGCTGCACTTTACATCCCTGTGACTGTTTTGTAACTTGTACTTCTTAATCCCTTCCCCTTTTTCAAGCGATCTGACTCTAGGATCTGAATCTACAAGGAACAAACGCAGTCCTCTTTTACATTGCGCATCTTCCCACCCATGAAGATCTCCTCCCTCAAGGCTGTGAGATTCCTCATTCACTTGATTTTCTTCCGGAGTACTCTGCCTTCTTTTTGCTTTATTTAAAATTTTTTTGTAAAATATTCTGCTGCTCAGAGGAGCGTATCTCAGAATCCATCTATGCCTATCCTTGTCCTTGTTATTTACACTCCCTTTTCCGTGGCTCATCCTCACCTGATTTGTGTACAACTGTATCACACCACTGACTCACAATGAGCTCACAGTTCAGTGAAACCCTGGAGTCATCCGTTTGTCTGTCTGTTTATTACATTTTCCAAGCAATTGAAAATGTTTAAGGAAAGTGCACTAGAATTTTTCCTTTGGGAAAGCAGTAACCTCAGCCCTTTAGCCAGAACCTACCATTTAGGTTGTTTAATCCTCTGATTTTGTTTATTTCCGTTTTCAACCAATCTAAATTTTTTCAGCATGTCAATCAAAATCATGCAAGACTTTAATAATTGCCCTGCTAAAATCTAGATACAGGATGTCTCCAACAGCCTTCTAGTCTACCAATCTGGTATGTCTACCTAAAGAAAATGAGGTTAGTCTGCCTTCACCTGTTCTAGTAAACACCACTTTCTTTTCTCTGTTGACAAACAGTCTTTGATTGTTTATTGACAAGTCAAGAATTCATGAGATGCATTGCTCTTAGCTGGCTGAGATGTGCAGCATTTTCCTGTGTGGTCGAAAATTTCTATCAAAGCAATATGTTTGCTAGAAACCTCCATTTATTTGTGAAGTCTTTTCTATTCTCTGCATTGAGTTCTTGTTTCTTTGTATTTTCACCTAGAGCAGTGGTTGGCAAACTGTGGCTCGCGAGCCACATGCGGCTCTTTGTCCCCTTCAGTGTGGCTCTTCCTAAGCCTTAGGAGTACCCTAATTAAGTTAATAACAATGTACCTACCTATATAGTTTAAGTTTAAAAAATTTGGCTCTCAAAAGAAATTTCAATCATCATACTGTTGATATTTGGCTCTGTTGACTAATGAGTTTGCCAACCACTGACCTAGAGCAATACCATTATAATCCATCCGAGGGTCCCTGTACCTCCATGAGGTATATGTTTTTTGTTTTTTGTTTTTCTTGGCTTATGCCCTTTCTCTTTGTGGTAGGTCTGTGTCCATTAACACAGATATGATTTGGTCAGGAGACGAATACTTTAGTAGCTTCCAAAATGCAATTCAGGGACTTCTAAGTAATCCTAGGGCTCATTCTCATAAGGGTTATCATTTATAAATGGCAATAAATATTTGCTTAGGTGGGTCATGAATAAATAAGATTTTTAATAAAAACCAGAACTTATATTACCATTTCGTTAAAATGGACACCATTCATTTTTAGTTCCAGTGAGGGAGTTTTGTGTTGTGTTATTTTTATTTATTTATTTATTTATTTATTTTGTGTGTGTGTGTGTGTGTGTGTGTGTGTGTGTGTGTGTGTTGTGTTATTTTTAATAATGTCACGTCACAATCCGTCTAGCCTTCAATCTACTCACTCATGAAATGAGTAGTTTGGACTAGATGATTCCTATGGTATACTCAGATTCTAGAATTATATGATTCTAAGCTTTAACAAGGAAAGGAAAGTTAAAATAATTTAAAAACCAACACACACACACATACACACACATGTGCCTGTGCTTGCATGGAAAACATGAAATCTGAATAAGGTGGAAGGAAAGTTAAAATAATTTAAAAACCAACACACACACATACACACGTGCCTGCGCTTGCATGGAAAACATGAAACCTGAATAAGGTGGTTAGATTGCAACCATGTCAGTTTCTTGGTTGTGCTATTTATACTGTAGTTTTGCAAGATATTCCCATTAAGGGAAACTGGGTGAAAGCATTAGAATATCTGTATTTTTTTCTTATAAAAACATGTGAATCTACAGTTTTCTCAAAATAAAAAGTTTAGAAATAATTAAACCATAGAATGTTATAACGGAACTTTGGAAGTAAGTAGGCCTTACTTGATCCTCACACTAGCTTAAACAAGTTACTGAACCTTTCTGAAACTCAGTTGCTTTGTCAGCCTTAAAGTGGGAATAATAATTCCTACACAATGGATTGTTGGAAGGATTCTGAGACAGAGTGTGTGTAAGCATCTTGTACGGCTCATACTCCATGGTCATCTTCAATAAATGTTAGTTACTCTCCCCTGTGCTTCTCTCCTTTGTTTTAGGGAAGAAACTAGGACAGTCAGCCTTGCTGTAGCTCTCCTAGAAAAGACACATGACCTGAAGCGAAAGATAGTTCAGAAGCATACATTAGTGAGATGAACCCCATAGCAGTGTAGTGAGTAACGCTGTTACATAACTTCTGCAAATCACCAGGCAGATCAGCTAACATGGTTTGGCGTGGCTGACCGATAAAATAACAAGGCAGCTTCCAAACCCAGCTTGAGTCGGGGAATCCTGACAAAGGAGCCAGTCAAAATCCAGGATGAATACATGGGCCTTGGAGCGCTGGTGTTTCATCGGACTCAGACATGTTGTAAATCTGTTTCAGTGGAAAAAGCAAAAGCGATTTCTCTCTGGCTGGTCCCCTAAATAACTGTCCCCATGGGGCCTAGAGCAGCTTTCCTTCCCTCGAAAAATCCTTAATCATGTCTCCCGAATATGAGTTTTCCAGGCAGCTGCACAGATGAGAAGGAGGGAGAGACGAGGGAGAGATGAAGGAGAACAGACGTGTGCTGGTCCTGAGGATGTGATTGTTGATTGAATGGCCAAGATGTGTCTCCCACATGTTTTCCTAAAATGTTTAGACTTTCCCAGGGCTCCGTCCTTGCCCTTGTCCTGATGAATGTTTTTATCAGTGAGATGGTGAGGAACACAGAAGGCAACCCTGCCAAATTTTTTATGATATCAAGGTGAAAGGGAGTTTGGGGACAGAATTACAGTTTTTAAATAATTTTGGCAGGTTCTGAGCTGATCACAGCAAGCTGTAATTTAATAGAGGTGATGTTAAAACCTGTACTTCAAAATCAAAAGCAAAGTACAGGTCAGGGAAGGCTTAGATTGAGAAGGGCTGTTGTTTTTTCTTAATGAAAAAAAGGTATAAGGATTGTATTTGACTATAGAAAGGTATGATTCAACAGTATGATGTGTTTGTAAAAAAGAGGTTAGAGACCTGAAAAAGGAAAATAATCCTTCTACCTTACATAATTTGCATTAGTAAGACAATACTTGGTGTGCTATATTCATGTTGGGGCCAAATTTAAGAAAGATATTGATAAATTGGAATTGGTCACTAAGGGAAAGAAGGAAAAAGAAGGATCAAATTAAAAAATCCAAAAACTACATTCTTTAAAGAATGGTCGAAGGAAAATAAGGCTATTTAGCTGTCTTTTACAGTAACCATATGGAAGAGGAATAAACATCTATTTTGCTCTGAAGGACAGAAATGGGATTAATGAGAGAGAGAGCTCATGGAAACAGATTTTGGCTCAGTAGAAGGAAATCTTTTCAAATAATTAGAGCAGTTCAGTGAAAATGACTATTTCATTTAAATTGTGAGCTTCCTGTCACTGGAAATATTTAAGCTAAGGCTGGATGAGTGTCTGTCTGGAATTCTGAAGGCTCCCAGCATTGAACAAGAGCCTGGGGTAGATGACCTTTAAGACCACTTCTAACTCCCAGGGTCTATAATTTAAGTAAGCATGAATGCCAAGGTCACTTATGACATGCCAGAGCCACTTTTTCAGCTCTTGGCTCTGATTTGGACCAGCTGTGTGACCTTCTGCTAAGAACTGAACCATTTCTTCTTCCAGTTTCCTCATCCGTAACATGAGGGAGCTGGATCGAATGATGTCTGAGTCCTCCCCGGCACATCTGTCCCCTGAAGCACCCTCATGATGACAGTGTGTTGGGAAAGTAGAGTTCGAGCTGATAGCTGCCATTTGTTGAAGTCCATTTGCAGGGAGAAGGCTTTTAAAAACCAAAAACCATTGTTGATTGTGGGGCTATTGAACTAAAGTCTCAATTGCTTGTTGGCAAGAGAGTGGGTGATTGTGATCCTAGAATTTGTTCCCATGAGACCTGTGGCAGGAAGTCGATCAAATAACTGATAATCTGGTTCCTCTCAAGCACCTGTACTTTCTGGCCGAGTTCAGCAATGCCTTTGCAAACAACTTGAGAGAAATGAAGATCATATTACCATTGCAATAGAGTTCTATTTTGCAAAGCAAACCTTTGTTCTTTATTTCCTCAATGATCTGGCTGTTGCTGTTGAGCTTTGTTTATAATCCTAAGAGCCAGTATCCATAAAGCAACTTATCATGTGGCAGAGACTGTTCTTAAAGTTTTATATAAATTAATTTAATCAGTTTATAAACTGAAAATCTAATGACGAAGCAATAGATTAGATCCTTTCCCCTATGGTAAAAGAGTAGCTAAGATCCATTAAAGTCTGTCTTCATGGTAAAGAGTCCAGAATTCAGATCCACACCCTCATTCTTTTAAGCTTCAGTGCTGATGTTCAATTACTATAATTTCCTCCGTGGTCCATTTGATTAACAATACTTTCCTTCTCTGCCTATAGTAAGGTGTGCTAGCCTCCACTGCTACTACATTCTAGCTCTTCCATTTATTCTTTGACTATTCTCTGACTCACACATTATTGTCTCAAATCCCATTTCCTCACTTATTTTCCCTCCAAAGATCTTTAAAAGTGGGGGTGTCATTATTTGCTCTGACGTAGATATAAAAAGTATGGACAGGCCCTGGACAGGTAGCTCAGTTGGTTGGAGCGTTGTCCCAATGCACCAAGGTTGTGGGTTCAATTTCTAGTCAGGATACATATAGAAGGCAACCAATGAATGCATAAATGGGAAGAACAACAAATCTCTCTCTCCCACTCTCTCAAATCAATAAATTAAAAAAAAAATTAAGTATGGACAGGATTTCAAATACCTCCTCCACTTACTGAGATCAGCAGGGGAAGAAATAAGTAAATATATGCTTATTGTAAGGATGGGAGAATTTAAAACTCCATTCCCAGGCTCTCGGGTCTGGCAATACTCACTCCATCCAAGTACCACATTTTGTTCCATCTTTTTGTTTCCTTAGGTTGGAAATGAAAACAGCTGTTAGAAATAAGAGCACATGAGTCAATCTTGAATCTCAATGTGATAATTACAGTTTCCGTCTCAGTTGGTAGAGCCCCTCCCAGTGTACTGAGCCCAGTATCACAGCCCCCTTGCTGTCAGTTTTACATACCAAGACCTTAATTGTTGTTTTCCAAGCTTTTAAGATTAAACACTAAATCAGTTGCCAAACCAGAAAAAATAACAAGGAAGAAAATACTTCAATTTAAAAACTTGATTCTTAGAACATGGCTTTTTTTTTCTGATTTATATTTTGACCAAAATCTCTATGTTGATATAAGAAATGTCAGTTACTGTTTCACATTTTTGAAGATGGAGCTTCTGGACTTCTTGGCACCCTCCCTGTGAAGCATTTTGCTTGGATTCTTTTCTTTTCTTTCTTTTCTTTCTTTTCTTTCTTTCTTTCTTTCTTTCTTTCTTTCTTTCTTCCTCACCCAAGGATATGTTGTTATTGTTTTTTTATTGATTTTAAAATGAGAGAGACCAAGGGAGAGAGAGAGAGAGAGAGAGAGAAACATGGATCAGGATGATGCTCTAACCAACTGAGCCACCCAGCCAGGGCCTGCTCGGACTCTTTACAGAGGCGATGCCTTGAATTTCATTTTCTCTTTCCCACGTTCCTGAGGTTTAGAACCTAATAAGCCAATCTCAAAAGAGTCATCCACAACCTATTAATTGATTGTCACCTTTCAGAGCAGATGGGTCCTCTTTTAGTTCTGTTCAGGAGAGAGAGAGAGAGAGAGAGAGAAACATGGATCAGGATGATGCTCTAACCAACTGAGCCACCCAGCCAGGGCCTGCTCGGACTCTTTACAGAGGCGATGCCTTGAATTTCATTTTCTCTTTCCCACGTTCCTGAGGTTTAGAACCTAATAAGCCAATCTCAAAAGAGTCATCCACAACCTATTAATTGATTGTGACCTTTCAGAGCAGATGGGTCCTCTTTTAGTTCTGTTCAGTCCCCGTATGAGCCACTCAATCCTTGACTGCCTAAGGCTCTGAAAGTCCCCCATGAATCAGCTGACCAATCTAAGATTGCCCTGCAAATGCAGAACACATTGTGACCTACACAGAGAGAAGCAGGAGGCAAGAAACCAGGTCCTTTGAATTGCTTCACTTTGCCCACTTTATTTCTCATTCTACAATTTGATTTCTTTGTTGTGAGATGATGTTATTTTTATAATTCATTTCCCTGCTAAGATATCTATAATTTTCTGTTATCATTGTGGACAAGAGCTGGTTTTATGTATTGAAAATTGTTTTGGTCAGTTTGGAGTGCTGTAACAAAAATACCATAGTCTTGGAAGTCCAAGATAAGGTGTTGAGGCAGGTCGTGTACAGCCAGCAGGTGTCTAGGTGCCTGAGAGAGGGAAGCAATGAGAGAGAGAGAGATGCTTCTAGTTCTAACCAGTATGCTCAGTAATTGATAGAATTAATCAGCTAGACTGCTGAGCAAGTAACGTGATCTGTACCTGCAAATGAACTTTGAATTCAGTACTTGCTTAATTTTTCTGTGTCCCATAATTCTGCTCCTTATAATATTCAGGTACCTAGGTGCCTGAGAGAGGGAAGCAATGAGAGAGAGAGAGAGAGAGAGAGAGAGAGAGAGAGAGAGATACTTCTAGTTCTAACCAGTACACTCAGTAATTGATAGAATTAATCAGCTAGTCTGTTGAGCAAGTAATGTGACCTGTACCTGCAAATGAACTTTGAATTCAGTACTTGCTTAATTTTTCTGTGTCCCATAATTCTGCTCCTTATAATATTCAGGTAATGCTGGGTTTCTGAACCATTACGCTTAAAGAACCACGGACAGATGTAAAATATTTTTCTTTGCTAAATGCTCTTACCTCTTTCTTTTAGATTACATGAAGCAGACAACGTTCGAAGCCCAAGCCTTTTTAGAAGCCGTGCAGTTCTTCCGACAGGAGAAAGGTCACTATGGCTCATGGGAAATGATGACTGGGGATGAAATCCAGGTAACACGGAGCTCAATTTTGAATCTGGTTTTCTGTCTGGGAGGTGGGAGGCCAGGGTCATAATAAACAATCAAACAAAGAAAGTTATAAGACTGGGAAGATGTGGAACCAAAGACCATTTCTCTCATTGTCTAGAACAGTGATGGCGAACCTATGACACGCGTGTCAGAGGTGACACGCGAACTCATTTTTTTGGCTGATTTTTCTTTGTTAAATGGCATTTAAATATATAAAATAAATATCAAAAATATAAGTCTTTGTTTTACTATGGTTGCAAATATAAAAAAATTTCTATATGTGACATGGCACCAGAGTTAAGTTAGGGTTTTTCAAAATGCTGACACGCCGAGCTCAAAAGGTTCGCCATCACTGGAGAAGCTTTTGGTCAGCACCCACTCCAAAGACCACCAGACCAGACATGAGCTAGGGCAGCCAAAAACTGCAAGGGCAATGGGAAGAACTACTTCTACTTTTTTCTATAAAAGTGATTAGTCTTTCAGATGACCTTCTGCTTCCAGAGGAGAAGTAAATGTGAACAGCATGGTTGAGTGCAAAGTGTGTGGTGGGGATTTTGGGCAGCAGACTTGGGTTAGTTCAATCTTGCCAAGTTATTTAACCTCTTTCAGTCTCAGGTGACTCTTCTGAAAGAAAGATAATGTTTGCCTTGCAGGGTTGTAAGAATTAAATGAGATGTTTTGGGAAAGTATTTGGCACACAGTTGTCTTTATCTTTTAAATGACTTATAAATGAAGTGATTAAAGGAGACACACACATTTTAAAAGCATGAGACAGTTTTCTGTATGTTTCTAGTTTGCCATTCTCTGTGGTCCAGTATAATTTTCCATGACCTTAATTAAATGCCAGTCATGGGCTAAGCACCATGACTTGGTCCCTGGGGCATTGTTACAAATCTCCAAGGCAACCGTGCTTCATGATGGGAGCCCGTCCTCCATGAGGACGCCAATCACAGGGCTGATTCGGCAGGAAGAGGAGGCTGGCTATGGGCCTTATTTAACTAGAGGCACACAGAGTCCATGAATGGTTTTCTTTAATTTCCCCTCATCTCCCAGAGGTGCCTCTTTTGGGAGCCAGTAAAATGTGTTATTAGGGAACAATATTTGGGAGATGCCAGATGGTGCCCTGCTTTTGTATAGTCATGAAACATCCAAAGCTGAAAACTCTTTCACATGAAGATGGAACTGTTTTTATTGTTTCACCATGTGACTCCGAATCTTCTCCTCCTCCCTCTTCTTATTCTGGTGGATTCTAAATTCTTTTTTTTTTTTAATATTTTTTTTATTGACTTCAGAGGGGAAGAGAAAGATAGAAACATCAATGATGAGAGAGAATCATTGATCAGCTGCCTCCTGTACGCCCCCTACTGGGGATTGAGCTCATAACCGGGGCATGTGCCCTGACTGGGAATTAAACCGTGACCTCCTGGTTCATAAGTCAATGCTCAATCACTGAGCCACACTGGCTGGGCTAAATTTTTTATTCCCCACCCTGAGATTATTCAAGAACTTTCACCAATTCTTGGTTTCTGATATTTTGGGGAAGCACATCTTTTATAAATCTGAGAGGATTAAGGACCAACCATACTTATGCCAAAAATAAAACAAAAGCATAAGGGGAGGCTGAAGTACTTGACCCTGATTGGTCTGTCATATGAACAAACATATTGAATAGATGCACCGATATTAAAGTGCCCCTGTGCAATACTTTTTTATGTTCACAGCCTAATTCTATCTGTTCATCTTACCAATCTCATGAGGTGGGTAGAGCAGTTATTATTATTTTCATTTTGTAAATGAGAAAACAGGGAGGCCTGTAGCAATTAAGTGACTTGCCCGGTTTTTTCATTCAACAACTGTTTGTGGAGCTACCGTATGCCAGGTGCTCTGCTGGGTGCCAGTGACCCGGGGGTGGGCAAAGCAGAACAATCGCTGTCCTGTGGAGCTGATGGGTTCAGGGTCACACTAAGGGGACAATGGCCAAGGCAATGACAGCTTCTGACTCCTAGTCCAGTGAAAGATCAGCACCAACCATGTAATACACTAACTCACACAATCAGTAAGCTCCTTGCTTCAGGCTGTGCCACTTGCTTCATTTTTTTTCTTTCATTTGCAATCTCATGTCAGTTCACATTCCTTCCCCATGCCATTGAGAGCAGGCACTTCATAAGTCCTTCCTGTGGGTTGACTATTGAGTCTGTTGTGTTTGCTTTTGTTGACTTTCAGCTTTTTGCTTTGGGCTGATACGTGCAGAGTGCTCTAGGGTGTGAGGGAGCTAAATGACTCATCCCCTGCCCTGCCAGTGAGGCAAGACCTACCTAGAAACATCCAGAGAACGAGGCAGCCTTCGAAGTGTGGGTGGGTGCATATGTGGGGCTGTACATATATGGGCATCTTAAAGCATCAGCAGAGAGCAGTCATAGGAAGGTGCTAATGTGGAAGTATAAAAATACCCTAAGGGGAAAAACAAAACCAATGAAAAACCCGAGTAGAGGTCAGTAAAAGCTGGAGTTAGCGCGTGACCCAAGAGGTTTGGCTCCCCCTAGAATCTGAGCATCTTTGGTGAAATCATAGACTCATAAAACGTGAGTGTTGGAGGGGAATTTCCAGATCATTTGTCCCGGACCCTCCAGGAGAGAGAAAGAACCTCCAGAGATGTTAGTTGGCGGAAGTCACAAAGCCCATCTGTGACAGAAATGCCTTTTGAGCCATGTCAGGCTCTCCCTGGAGAAGCCCGTGAAAGGTAATGGCTTCCAGAACTTTCCTGGGTGGGGCCTGGTGAGGGTAAGCTGCACAGTAAGCTCTTCTGCACAGAGCTGGAGCAATGTCTGTCCTCAGACGCACAGAAAAAAGAGGTCGGGGGCCCAAAGCAGCTGCCCAGTAGTTGAAGGATGTGGTGTGGCGTTACTGGGTTTGAGAATATGACATCTTTTATTTAAAGCACTGGGCTTATTTGCATTGTTTCTACTAAGAACTTAGTCATAAGATTGTTCCAACCCCCGCTACCCTAGGGGCCTGTATTCATATGTTCATCGTTGTTACACTATTATCTTCACAGTCATGACTCACACAACACGTTTGGCAGGTCCCTGTGGCCATGGTTATTTTAGGCAAGTGTCCAGGCAAAGCAGATCTCTCAGAATAACTTGCCTGACAGGCTATTAATACAGAATATTAATATAGACAAAAATACAATCGTTCCCCCTTATCTGCGGTTTTGTTTTCCAAAGTTTCAGTTACCTGTGGTCAACTATGGTCTGATACTGAATGGAAAATTCCAGAAATAAACAATTCAGCCAGTGTGGCGCAGTGGTTGAGCACGGACCGATGCACCAGGAGGTCAGGGCTCAATTCCCGGTCAGGGCAGTCAGGGCACATGCCTGGGTTGCATGCTCGATCCCCAGTCGGGGGTGTGCAGGAGGCAGCCAATCAAGGATTCTCTCTCTTCATTAAAGTTTCCATCTCTCTCCCCCTCTCCCTTCCTCTCTGAAATAAATTAATAAAACATACTTATAAGAAAGAAAAAAGAAATCAGCAATTCATAAGTTCTAAATTGTGCACCATTCTGAGTAGCATGATAAAATCTCTCACAGCCCTGCTTCGTTCTGCCTGGGAGGTGAATCATCCTTTTGTCCACCGTCTCCGCATTGTACATGCCACGCGCCCCTTAGTCACGTAGTAGCCACCTCCGTTATCGGATCAGTTATCAGAGAGAAAGATGAGAGAGAGAGACCCCATACACATAAACTCTTATTTACAGTATATTATGATAATTGTCCTATTGTATGATTAAGTGATCGTTACTGATTTCTTACTGTGCCTAATTTGTAAATTAACTTGATCACCGCTATGTATGCATTGGAAAAGACCTACTGTATCTAGGGTTCGGTGCCACCTGCGGTTTCAGGCATCCACTAGGGGTCCTGGAATGTATCCCTCCCGATAAGGGGGGACCACTCTATCTGTACAGCAGTAAATATATCTTCTACTTGTCAGCATCAATGTATCAAATGAGGTCATGAGGGAAAGCATTTTGCAGAATGTAAGGATTTTGTTTTTTGGGATATTTATCATTTGCCTTTAAATGATCAGTGGGCCCGAGAAAGCAGCATTGCCACAGAATAGGGCGGCTAAAATACAGGAAAACTACCTACATTTTTTTTTAGGCCTTGTCCATAGGTTTCGGGGTTAGAGGAAGAGATACAGGTGGGCTCTGCACCCAGAGGCTCTGCCCTGCCCTGTGGCCATCCCTCGGCCCCTGCCCTGGCAACTCCCATACCCTCCTCTTTTCCCCTAGATATATTTCCTTTTCAATTGCTGAAGTTATAAAATAGAACCAACTTTCTTGGAACATTACATGGGAGAGACTAAAAGAAAACGCTAAGCCCACCCCAATGGGGCATTCCTTTACTGTGTGACATTTCTCCTTTCATGCTGATGTGCAGATTGAAATCTCTGCAAAACTTTGCAATCTGTGTAAAAAGATGAATCAGGGCAATTAATATCGTTAGGGCAATTATCTCGCAGTTAACACTTTTCAGCTGAGGTAATATTTCCCACTGATTTTAAGTTCTGGCTTCAGTCTCCTCACGCTCTTAGCTCACTCTCCCCAGGCCACACTTTCATCACTCTTGGGCAGATGTGTTCCAAACAAGAACTGACTCCATTGAGCAGGTGGGGGGCGGGGGGGGCGGGGAGGGTCCATGGATCATTAATTACCAACTTGAATCTCTAACTGTTGGATCTGCTGGCTTCCATGGAGTTTGCACATGTTAACTTCCTAAAGATGCTGGTTCACCTTTTGAACTCCCCTAGAGAATGGTTAAGAAAGGTATAAACATTCCCCCTCCACGCCCCCCAGTGAATTACCAGGACTAGGGGAAATCCTCTCTCCATCATGCTCTTTGTCACACCACGGAGTTCCATGTCTCAGATGACGGGCCCCCACTTCCTGCATTGGCCCCAGCAGCCTTCTCTCCCAGGAACCCACAGGTGCAGCGGACTGATGGGTGGCTTGCCCACCTCCACGCTGGGAGTGCTCCTCCTAAGTTCAGCTGGACCATCACACCCCGCTGTAGCAGCCCTGGTGAAAGGCAACGTCCTGTGAGCTCATGAGGATTTTCCACCAGCATGAGGCTGGGCGATGACCTCAGAGAAAATCTTTCTTAGTTAATTCCCCAAGTTTAATTTTAATTTCTATGAGGTCGATTATTTCGGACAAATATTATTTTCAATTCATAGTGCAGATGTCAAATGATTCTGTACTTTTGTGCCTGCCTCCATTCCACAAATGACTTGTGTTGGGTTTTTTTTGTAAATCTTGGTCTGCAGCCGGATGCAGTATTGAGAGCTGAAAGCTGAGCCCTGAGAGACGCAGGGCAATGTGAATTTGAACAATCAGACAGCTCCAAGTGGGGGGTATGGGGATGTAAAGAAGAGGGGCCGGTGTACTTGGAGTATGATGTGGGGACCTGTGGAATCCCGCTCAGATTCAGAAGAAACAATTTCATTGAACCAAGCAAAATGCTAGAAGAGACTTGGGAGCACTTTTAAAAATCACCTTGAAAATGTTAGACACGCCCTGCCCCCCCCCCCAACACACACTTATATGCTGCTCATCCCACAAATGTCTAGTTATTCCTAAGTGTTTGTGACTCCCTTCTTTTTCTAAACTTGAAACGAGAATGGAGGTGGGATTCAGGGAACAGTGAAGTCAAAGAGCATGAAGACACTTCGAACCCGAGGGAGTCTGAGGAGGAACAATGGTTTGGGGGATACAGACAAGGACTCAAGCCACCACGACCAAGCCTGTCCCCTTCACAGTTTTCCTAAGGATGCCCTTATCCAGAATTGAAGTGTCCCCTCTCTTCCCAAATGCGTTAGCTTCTTCCGGTTTCCGACAGGAGAAGTTTGATTTGAGGAATTTGTCCTTTCTGATGGGGGAACATTAGCAGGAGTTATAGTTCCTTGTGGATGTTTATGAATGTTTGCCCTGGGAGGTTGTCTTCATTGACCCAGAATGAAACTGTTAACCTAGCAGGTTTCATGTAGCTCAGGACACCTCCCCCTCCCCCCCACCCCCACCCCCCCTCTCCCAATGCAGCTGCGATGGGGATGGCCAGTTGTGACATCTTCGGTTGGCATGATGCTCAGTGTTTGCCATTACCAACTAACGGACGGGGGGCTGTCTTCCTCTTCTGCTCCGCAGATCCTGAGTCACATGGTGATGGAGGAGCTGCTGCCAACCCTCCAGGCAGACCTTCTGCCTAAAATGAAGGGGAAGAAGAATGACAGGAAGAGGGCCTGGCACGGGGTAAGGGATGGCATTGCTCGGTGCTCCTCAAAAGACACATTCCTGTCCCTTCTCTTTTTAGGGAACCTTTTTCTTGTTTAAAAGCGAATTCCTTCCCTGGCCTACGTCGAGTCTGCTCAGTCTCACTGAAATGAGGACTAATCCGAGCAGACTCTAGCTTGGAAAGAAACATTCGAACGAATGTGTGCGCAGTCTTGTTGACGTTGTGGTCATCTGTGATGAGCCCTCCCCCCTGTACTTGACTCCGTCGGGCTCTGACACACCACAGAGCCCCGATTGATGTGTTGACCCCTGTCGCAGCTCCTCGAGGAGGCCTACAACCTGGTTCAGCAGCAAGTTTCAGAGGGATTAAGTGCCTTGAAGGAGGAATGCAGAGCTCTGACCAAGGGCCTGGAAGGAACCATCCGTTCAGACATGGATCAGATCGTCAACTCAAAGAACTTCCTAACTGGGAAGATCAGAGGTCAGTGGACATTATCCACGTTCCTGCCAAGGAAATAAGCTGTGCGTTGCGGGTTGCATCGCACCCGCATTGCATCCTGACCGGGAATCAAACCGTGACTTCCTGGTTCATAGGTTGACGCTCAACCACTGAGCCACACCAGCTGGGTGCAAGTCATTTTTAGAAATCATAGATTGTTTTATATTTGAATAGTTAGAAGTCATGGTTTCAGAGGAGAATTAAAACGAGGGGATGGGGAAGAAGTGGTTAGGGTTGTAATAGGAGCCTGCTTAGAGGTGCTGTTAAGGGCCTGGCCCTCCCCATGGAAACTTCAGTGAAACCAGCGGGAGGAAACTTGGCGTCTTGCCTCCTGGGAGGGGGAGGGGGCTGTGTATTCTGATGCCACCTGCACCTCCCCTGTTGTGGCACTTGTTGGCTTATGACCCATGTTCATGATCATTCTGAAATTTCCATGACATGCATTATATGTCTTCTCTCAAAGTTAGTTGATAAAGAAATCGTTATTCGCCTGGCAGACAAAGTTGCATTTGGGTATCAAGCAAGTCATTTTTATTTTATTTTTTAAAATATATTTGCATTGATTTCAGAGAGGAAGAGAGAGGGGGACAGAGAGAGAGAGACATTAATGATGAGGGAGAATCATTGATCAGCTGCCTCCTGCACACCCCCTACTGGTGATCGAGTCCACAACCCAGCATGTGCCCTGACCGGGAATCAAACCGTGACTTCCTGGTTCATAGGTTGACGCTCAACCACTGAGCCACACCAGCTGGGTGCAAGTCATTTTTAGAAATCATAGATTGTTTTATATTTGAATCATGCCATTGGGTGAAAGGTTTTTTCCCCTAGTAATTCTATGACCTGCTTAATATTTCATATCCCAAATATTTACAAGTTATACATAATATTAATAGTATTGGTCATCTTAGCTTCTCAGAAAAAGAGGCAGTATGACCCTCCATATGTCTGTGAATTAGTTCTGAGAATTGAAATAAGAATGTGAGCATTATTGGCACATAACTTGTAAGCAAGTTATGTGCCAATAAAAACTTAAGAAATAGACTTGAAGTTCTGTTTCTGCATATTAGGACGTGACCTTGGTCAAGCCATCTAATATCTTCAGGCCTCTATTTTTCCATATGTAAAATGGAGGATTGGCCATTCAGATGAGTGTGTACTTCCCTCTTCAGTTCCGTGATGCAATGACAAGGCCATGTGACTTACCTAGCTCCTCAGAGCTAGCGTTCCAGTCCAGGCCTCTTCCAGCTCAGGTTTCCTTCACGGGATCACTGATTCCAAACCTGGCCAAACATGAGAATTACCTTAGCCCCCTGGTAAGCAAACTGCGGCTCACGAGCCACATGCGGCTCTTTGGCCCCTTGAGTGTGGCTCTTCCACAAAATACCACGTGCGGGCGCGCACGTACAGTGCGATTGAAACTTCGTGGCCCATGCGCAGAAGTCGGTATTTTGTGGAAGAGCCACACTCAAGGGGCCAAAGAGCCGCATGTGGCTCGCGAGCTGCAGTTTGCCGACCACGGGTCTAGAGTAGACCACACCGCGCTGAGTAAACCTCAGCTCCCAGGTCAGGCCTCTCTAGGATTTTGCCCTTTTCTCCCCACCTCACCACATATTGCTGAGACTGAGAGGAGGCCACACCCTCCTGGGGTTTTGACCCGTCCCCTTCAGGCGTGGACAAATATATTTTTATTGATTTCAGAGAGGAAGGGGGAGAGAGAGATAGAAACATCAATAATGAGAGAGAATCACTAATCCATTGCCTCCTGCACATCCCTCCCTGGGGATCGAGCCCACAACCGGGGCATGTGCCCTGACCAGGAATCAACTGTGACCTCCTGGTGCATAGGCCGACGCTCAACCACTGAACCACACTGGCTGGGTTTCCCGTTCTTCTTACAGATTTTCTGTGCTCTCTATGTTTTTGTCACTGCACATGTTGTACTTGATTATCAGAACAAAAAAATAATGCTTTTTAAAAAATTGGGGGTGGGAATGGGATGTGGGGGGGACAAACTGAAAGGAATTTGTTTCCATTTGTCCAAGAAATGACTGTACTTGAGTTTTTAAAAGTCTCTGGAGAAGGCAAGAGGGGAATTGAATTATATTATATTGATTGACTCTTAGAGAAATTAATTAAAACTATAAATTGTTGTACACAAATAATTAATCATTATGTTGTACACCTGAAACTAATATAATGTTTTATGTCATACCTCAATTTTGAAAAAACCTTAATAAATTTTGATTTTAGAAGGAAACTATGTATACAGGGGTGGGCAAAAGTAGGTGTACAGTTGTGAGTATGAGAAACACAGTTTGTTTTTGTATTATTATTATTTACTCTTGTATTGTGTATTTTTCCATATGAACAACGCGGGCCGTAGTTTGCCCACGGCTGGTCTAATACAAAAAAAGAAAATGCCAGACATAATCAATCATTGTCATTATATACAGGAGTGGGCAAAAGTAGGTGTACAGTTGTGAGTATGAGAAACACAGTTTGTTTTTGTATTATTATTATTTACTCTTGTATTGTGTATTTTTCCATATGAACAACTGTACACCTACTTTTGCCCACCCCTGTATATAATGACAATGATTGACGATGTCTGGCATTTTCTTTTTTGTATTAGACACTGCACGCTTATAGGGACCAAGCAGAAAAATGCATTTCATCCCAGGGCAGAGGAAAGCTCGGGGGAGGGGAGACATTCTGTTTGTTTCCATTTCCAAACCACCTAATGGTTTTCTGTTCTGGTGAATGCGGCCCAGGCCTCGCTGTGCTGGTCTGTCCTGCCCTGTGAGCTTGCCTTGGCTGTTCAATGGCTCTATGGGGCAACTACCCAGCCCTGGCCTGGCTCGAGTGCCTTTGAATCCACTTTCGCCCTAAGTCTCGGTTTCCTGGCTATTTCCTACCACAGCGATGGTGGCCCAGCCCGCGGAGAAAAGCTGTGCGGAGAGCGTGCAGCCATTCCTGGCGTCCATTCTGGAGGAGCTCATGGGACCGGTGAGCTCAGGATTCAGTGAAGTGCGCTCACTCTTTGAAAAAGAAGTGGATGAACTTAGCCAGAACTTCCAGACCAGCAAAGACAATGCCCAGCTGAAGGAGGTAGGTGTGAGGCCAAGGAGTTCGGAGTGGGGCTGCCTCTTCCCTGGGGCTTTATCTGCCTTCATCTAGTCTTTTCTTCCTTCCCACCCTTCCTTCCTTCATTCAGCTGCCCTTCCAGCCATTCATCTAGTCCAATGGTTCTCAACCTTCCTGATGCCGCGACCCTTTAATACAGTTCCTCATGTTGTGGTGACCCCCAACCATAAAATTATTTTCGTTGCTACTTCAGAACTGTAATGTTGCTACTGTTATGAATCGTAATGTGAATATCTGATATGCAGGGTGTATTTTCGTTGTTACAAATTGAACATAATTAAAGCATAGTGATTAATCACAAAAACAATTATATATGTGTAAAACAATTATATATATGTAATTATATATGTGTTTTCCGATGGTCTTAGGCGACCCCTGTGAAAGGGTCGTTTGACCCCCAAAGGGGTCGCGACCCACAGGTTGAGAACCGCTGATCTAGTCTGTCTTCCATTCATCCAACAACCCATTCATCCATCCATCTATCTGATTTCCTTTCTTGATGGTTTCTAGTTGCAAAAATAATGAATCACCCATACCCACCCAATCCTAGCCCACCCCTAGCTCCTACACCACCTCCCCTCCCAACTCCCTGAATTAACTAATACAAGTAGCTTAGAATGTGTTTACACATACTTTTCCCTTGTTCATACAAATATATATGCATACAGTCTCATTTATATAAATGTTGTTTGTTGATTTGTTTGTTGCTAAAAATATAGATTCATGACATAAACCAGTGTTTCTCAAAGCGTGGTCCCTACATCAGCAGCAGCAGCAGCAGCAGCACCTGGCTGTTAATATGCAAATTCTCAGGCCTTCACCAAAGATCTGCAGAGTCAGAAACTCTGGGCAGTGTGTTCTAGGAGACCTCCAGAGGCCCTGGTGCACCCTAAAGGGTGACAGTCACTGACAGACATGACTGGTCAACTTGGTTTTACACTTGACACATGACGGACATCTGTGCAAGTCAGTGGATAAGATCAGATACGTCTCTTCCTTTTCCTTTCTTATTTCTCTGTGCATACATACACGTCATTGTAGATAAACAAGATCATTTTGTATATATTCTGAGGTTTCTTATCGCAGCCTTCTTTTTAAACTGGCCTTTACTTTTCCATCCTCCCCCACACCTCCCACCTTCCCTCAAGTATCTAGTGCCCACACCTCAGCATGTGCCATTCTGAAATTTTCCCATGCTTCTATAGCATATAAAGCACACACATTCACGGGCTACTTGTTTAAATTGCTTGGTCTTAGAAAAATGGGATTATGTTATATAGACTGCTTATCAGTATTCTTATTCAAAAATGCCTCATGAAACTATTTCCAAGTTAACTGTTGTAGCTCCAAGTCGTTCATTATAATGACTGCATAATATGTCATGTATGATTTATTCAACCATCCAGATGTTGCTGGCATGGAACAAAGCTATGATAAATAACCTTATTAAAATATTCTTACATGTTGATGCTTTCCTTTCTATGGGATAGATTCCTAGGACAGGATTTCTAGGTCGAAAGGTAGGCTCATTCCTCATGGTAAGACGCTGCCATTTGCGTTCCCCAAAAAGGATTTAAAATTTACATTGCCGCCCATTGTGTGTGGCAGAGGACTTTCTTCCTCATATTCCCATCGGAGATAAGTGTTATCACTTGTTTAAACTTTGGCCAATCTGCTCGGAGCAAAGTGGTGACCCATGTTTCCTTTCTTGTCTGCCTAATCGACGTGTCTTAAAAATAGTCACATTGCATCGTGTATGACGAGGGGCAAGTTCTACGGCGTGGTTTTGATAATTAATTCCACGTTAGTGGAGCTCTCTGTAACTCCCTTCTCAAAGGGAGTAATATTTTCCCATTACAAACACCAAGAGAATGGGATTTATTTATTTATTTACTTACTTATTTATTTCTCACCTGAGGATATGTTTCTACAAACACCAAGAGAATGGGATTTATTTATTTATTTATTGCTCACCTGAGGATATGTTTTTATTGATTTTAAAGAGAGAAAGAGAAATCGATGTGAGGGAGAAATATCAATCGGTTGCCTCCGACATGCACTCTGAACCCATAACCCTTTGGTGCAAGGGATAACACTCCAACCAGCCGAGCCATCAGGCCAGAGCTGGGCCGTCTTTAAATTTCTGCTTAGAGAAATCTCAAAATCGAGATTTTTCCTCTTTCCTGTGACCTGAAAGTGAGACAGTATATCCTATATAATTCACACTCACTCCTGTACTCCCCAAATCTCTTTAGGTGTCCATTTTCAGCATCTTTCTACCTGTCTTGTTTATTCTAGGTCTCCAATATTCAACTTTAAAAATTAATTTTAAATAAGCTTGGGAATTAAATGCATTCTGTTGGCAACAACAGCCATAGTGTCTGAGTGTGTTGATAACCCTGGGGGTCTCTAGGAGATGGGGTCTGTTGCCATCCTCTGCTGGAAGCCTCATTGGCCAAGTCATCACTTGTGCAAACTAGAGGAGGAGGAGGAACCCCAGTTTTTACAACTGGATACCTCTCCCAAGCCAGGCCTCTTCCTACCACCTGTTCCCTACCCACTAGCACCATGGAGAACCGACAGCAGAGGGAAGTCCCATATGCACTGACAGAGCCTCAAGAAACTATGGGGACTGTGGCTTTACATCCAGGAGTCCGGGGGGCACCCTGACCTCTCTGGGATTGCCTGTCATTAAAGAAGGCTATGGGGGCTTATGAGCCCAGTAACAATTCCATGTGCAAAAGGACCTACTTGCCTAGCTCTGGAATTCTGGAAGTGGGAGCTGGGAGCCAGTCCATCAAGAGCGTAAGAAGATTGGAGCTCTGAGTGCATCCCTGGCCCCTCCCATTATCCAGTTGGTTCTTCTCCCTGCCTCTTCCTAGCAACAGAGCTGCCCCAGGGACCCACTGAAGGAAGACAATTGAAGATGTCACAGATGTAGTGATCTGAGAAGTGGTTCACTCTAAAGACATACATTTGATTGTTCGGAATTTATAGAATACTAGAGACCCCGACATCCCCCAAGGGGGCCCAGATTGCGAGAGAGCGCAGGTCAGGCTGAGGGACCCCACCGGTGCAAGATAGGGGCCGGGGAGGAATCATGGGAGGGCTCCAGGGTGTGTCTGGCCTGTCTCACCTAGTCCCAATCAGCCCGACCCCAGCAGCAAGCTAACCTGCAGGTCAGAGCGTCTGCCCTCTGGTGGTCAGTGCACGTCACAGCGACTGGTCAAACAGTTGAACGAACAGTCAGACACTTAGCATATTAGGCTTTTGTTATATAGGATTGTGTAATATTGTTCCTAAGTCTGAATAGTTATATTTTTTTCCTTCAACCAAACGCAGCATCTGGACCGTCTTATGAATCTCCCACTGGATTCCGTGAAGATGGAACCTTGTTATATCAAAGTCAACCTGCTCCAGGAGCGCTTGCAGGATCTCAAGAGCCGCTTCAGATTCCCCCACGTGGATCTGGTGGTGCAGCGGACACAGAACTACATGCAAGAGGTGGGTGCCCACAGAGGCCTCCTGGGGATGAGGACGGAGCCAGCAGGGAAGCAAGCTCAGGCAGATGGGACTGGCGTGCTTGCAGCCAGGAAGCATGGCCATTGCCTTTGTCATCGTATCTGTCCTTCTAGCTGGCTTCATCTTCCCTCCATGTCATAGGGTAGAAACATCATAGAGTAAAACACCATGGAGTAGAAACATCCAGGGAAATAAAGTGGCATTAATTAATAATTACTTGGTTTGTCAACCCCCTGGCAATGGGCAAGGAGACACCTGATTGGCGGTGTTGCTCTTATATCAATCAGGGGCAAAGCAGACGTACGGTCCTTAGTTCATCCTAGCTTGATGCCTGTGTCGGTGGCCAGAGCTGTTACATGCCTGAGGCACATAAAAGAAAAAACTACTTGGTTTGTCAAATCAGTGCTTCTAACCGTGGCTGCACATTAGGATCACCTGGGGAGCTTTTAAGAAATACTGATGCCTAGGCCCCACCTCCAGTGAGTCTGATTATATATTTTAATTATTTTCTAGTTATTAAAAGTATATCTATCTATAATTCAATAATTTTTAAAATTTCAATATTTTAAAATAATGTTAAAAATAATTTAGAAGGAGAGAGAGAGAGAGAAACATCAGTGTGAGAGAGAAACATGGATCTGCTGCCTCCTGCATGTCCCCTACTGAGGATGGAGCCTGCAGCCTGGGCATGTGCCCTGACAGGGAATTGAACCGGCAACCCTTTGGTGCATGGGACGACACCAACCAACTGAGCCAAACTGGCCAGGGCTATATTTTAATAATTTTTAAATATTTCCCCTACTCAATTCCACTGCTTCTAATATGTGTCCAGGATTGAGATCCACTGGCTTCAATTAATCCCCTCACCTAGAACCAATCAGTCACTCATAGCTTCCTATTTGGATTTCTTGTGTTTATTTGATAGGCTCCTTGTTTCCCTACGAGGAACAGGAATGAATAGCACAGACTCTTTCCATAGTATAGTGATTCATCAATGAAGAGAGGGTGTGCTCATTGAAGCCGTAAGAGCACAATTCTGTTTTCCAGATTTTCCAGGGCAGCTTATGGGGCTGAACACTCTGCCAGATCCCACTTTAGGGAACTGATAGGGAGACAGAGTCTTAGATAAATTCACTCCCATGTTGAGAATGCGCTGAGAAAGATATGTGTTGTATGCCATGGGAATTACAGGCTTGGAAAAGAAAGGAGCTTTTTATTATTTTTTTTCCTTAAAAAATATAGGCAGGATTAAGTGACACATCTTATTACCTAACCTCTGAGTTGTGAGGGATTAAAAATGGACAAGGAACAAAATTGGGCAATCGTTTGATAGAGTCCCTGTGATAATACTGAACCTGGTGGAGCTTACAGGGGCACGAGGGCAGAGAATACGAAATCTGAGCTGCTGCTGTTTCCTAACCCGTAACCGTGCCAGCCACTGTCTGCCCCAAGCCCTCACCCTGCCTCCCTTCCCATCCTGGCGGAGGTGTGAGGAGATGGACGGGAGGTGGAGAGAGAGAGAGATGCGGGGTAGCTTACATCCACCTGAACGTGCATGTGTGGAGTTAAAGCAGCCAAAAATAATTGGAGGTGACTCCCACCTCATCTTGATAAGCCCTGGCTGCAGGTATCAGAGATTAGAAGAAGGGGGTGACCACCGGAGATGGAAGTAATTTTAATCCTATAGTTTTGGGGTTTCCAGTTCAGGGTAGAAAGAGATGAGAAGAAAGGATGCATACATGTATATAGATACATGCATGTGTGTGTGTGTGTGTGTGTGTGTGTGTGCGTTTCCCGGTCTCTTACTGATCCCACTGTGGCCATGTGCCTATTTACTTCACAGTTCAGACAGTGGGGTGAGGACTCACCCCTGGGAAATCTGTAAAATAAGAGGTGGTCACCCCCTTCCTTCTCTCCAGCTGACTTGGGCGGACCTGTGGTGGTGCCCCCCCCTCTGACCGTGCTGTTTCTGTGTTGCCTTGGTTTCTAGCTCATGGAGAACGCAGTGTTCACTTTTGAACAATTGCTTTCCCCGCATCTCCAAGGAGAGGCCTCTAAAACAGCCATCGCCATTGAGAAGGTGAAGCTCCGAGTCTTAAAGGTAAAGCCACTTTTTCATGTGGGAAGCATAAAGCAAGACTGTGGCCCCTGGTTCTCTTTAACTGGAAAATACCAAGTTCTTTTACTCGCCCCCTTTTCTTTCTTATCTTTCGCATCTTTCCTTCCTGGGGTTCCAGTGACTATTAGGTACCAGCTGTTCCCCCAGCATGACTTTCATGCCTCTCCTGCCATCTAGTGGCTATTTTAGAGATCACAGGTCCTCACCATTGTTGCCCATCAGCTGAAGAGACATGTCCTAGTTTACTTTTAAAGCAATTGGATTTGATATTTATTGGCTGTCCACTATAAGCAAACCATTGTGATGGGTATTGCATGGAATATAAATATAGGCAAGGCACAGCCTATTTCTTCAAATAGTTTCCATTTAAATTAGGCAGCATATTTTAGAAAAATCGGCACCTCATGGCAAAGGAAATATACTCCAAGAAAAAGATACCTGCCAGAGAGAAAGAGAGAGAGAGAGAGAAAAGAGATTGGCACATTAAATTGTTCCATTTTTAATGTGTTTAATGTTTAAGTATGTATCAAAATAGTTGTAATAATAGTTTACATATATGTGCTGTATTTTTAAAGCTTGTTTAAACCTACCATGTTTCATTTGATCTTCACTAGAACTTGTGAGATAATTAGAATATGTTCCCATTGTAGAGATGAGGAAACTGACTCTCTAAGAGCTAACGTGACTTACTTGAGCTCAACAGGCTAGTCGATGGTGACCCTAGAGCTAAAATTACCCTTAAAACTAATGCATTAATTTTTTACTTCCTCCTTGCCCTACACCAGTGATTTTCAGCAGGTGAGCCACAAGAATTTTTCAAACATGCAATACCTGACTATTTTAAGTTGCACTGACCTCTTTTCCCTTAAATTGTCAAATAAAAAAATGACAACAACCAACACAACAATAGCCATCCAGCGTGAATTAATCAGTTATGTCTATTTTCAGATCAGCAAAAATATTTTTTTTGGCATGCCACAGAATTTTAGTAATTCATTTATGTGTGCCACGAGATGAAAAAAGTTGAAATTGTTACCCTAAACAGTGCTTGGAGCAGCAGATCAAAGTTCCTCAGAGCCTGGGAGGGGTCCCTGAATTTCAGACCTGATGTTGAGGTGTCACAGGCAGTAGGAGACTCTGGCAACCAAATTATTGAAATTAAAAGCAATATTTATCACGGGAACACAAATAATAATGAACTTGAAGTTGAGGAAGAAAAGATATCAATGTCAGCATCACCTCCAGTATCAGGACACTTTAATACCTCTTCCAACAGTTCCTTTCTTCTCTGGACACGCTTAAGGGCAAGAACATGCTTCCTGATATAAAAGCCAAAGTTCTCAGCGGCCATCCATTTAGTTCTACCCTCTTTGTTAAGTTCCTTCTTCCACCTGGCAGCCTTTCCTTGTTTGAATAGAGCTGTAATTTAGCCCCAAGTCACTACCTCCGGTATACATGCCTTCATCTCCTTCACCATTCTTTCTTTGGCCTGACCATTCTGCTCACATGCCTGTGACTATGCTCCAATTTGTCTGTGATCCCCTTAAAGTGACATCTAAAACCAAACTCTGGCCTCTCGGTTTGGATGATCCTTGCTGTACAAAGTGAATCATCGCCTTTCTTGTTCTAGATACTAAACTTCTTTGGTTAACATGCCACGGTGTTAATGTAGCTATGAGCCAGACACTCTCTTCCCTTGTGGAAACCACTACAACCCACCAATCCTGCTTTTAGGATGTAGAATGAAAGAAGTAGATGACCATCATTCCCAAGGACCCATCCAGGATAGGGGTGACAAAGCATAAATTCACCCCCCTGGTTCTCTCCCCAACTTCTTTATACGGCAGGAGTTGCTGTTTTGATCTGGCCTCAGTTTCCATATCTGTAAGAGGGGAGGGTAAGATGGGTCATGCCCTCCACCTGGAGTGTAAGAGAATTGCATAGAAAGGTCTGTGAGACCTTGGAAACGCCACAGGGGTCCTTAGAAATTAGGGGGAGGGGCGAAGGCGATGAAGTGGGTGGCTGAGGTTTTTGCTGAAGGGAAAGTTAACAGATTGCAGTATTGCTGTTTAGCATATGTTTCTCTCTGTGTATCGACAGCAATATGATTATGACAGCAGCACCATCCGGAAGAGGATATTTCAAGAGGCACTCGTTCAAATCACACTTCCCACCGTGCAGAAGGCCCTGGCGTCCACCTGCAAACCAGTAAGGGCTGGGTTCCTCCACAGAGCCTGCTCCTATTGCCGGTGAAGTTCAAGCACGGCTTATTTATTTACTTTCTTATTTTGGCCTCGATGTGCTTGCAAACGGTAGGAGGGGTTGGCAAACTTTTTCTGTCAATGGTCCAATAGTAAATATTTTGGGCTTCATGGGCCATACAATTTCTGTTGAAATTACCCAGCTCTGCCCCAAAGCAGCCACAGACTCTACGTAGACAAATGGGCACATCTGTGTTTCAGCATAACTTTAATCTACAAAACCCAGCAGCCGGCAGGATTTGCCGAGCCCTGGACCAGACAAAAATCTCGAAGGGTAATGATCTGAGTTTGAGCCAAGCTAAGGGTTGCCGTCGAACACCTGAGAATACCAGATGTCCCTCATTATAGAATGACTCCTAGGTCCAACGTGTCCTCTGAAACTTGGCCACTACCTCCAGGACAAGATCCGAAGTAACATGATTGATTACACGAGGATATTTGCTCTGTTGAATCCAGTAACGTTTGTTTAGTGAAACCCATGAAACAAATCATTTAAAGCTGTTAGGAGCCCCAGGCAACCCGAGACAGCCATGATCGTGACGTGTGACTTAGTCTTCAGAGCAGAGAAATGGATGAGCGGACTCTGGAGGCTGGGGCAAGACCTGGGTTCAGGTCCTGGCTCTCAGGCCTTGGGCAAGTCACTTTTTCTCTCTCTTAACTGAGATTTCCTCTTGTAAGAAAAATGGAGCTAGCAATATCTTGTGGTAGTCGTCTTAAGATTGAGAAGACTTGCCCGGCCAGTGTGGCTCAGTGGTTGAGCATCAACCTAGGAGCCAGAGGACTCATAGGTTCTATTCCCTGTCAGGGCACATACCCAGGTCTACGGGCTCAATCTCCAGTGAGGAGCATGAAGGAGGCAGTCGATTGATGATTCTCTCCCATCATTGATGTTTCTATCTCTCTCCCTTCCTCTCTGAAATCAATGAAAATATATTTTTTTAAAAATAAAAATACATTTTAAAAAAGATTGAGAAGACTAGCATGAGGCAATTAACATTTGATGGGTGCTTACCACGTGCAAGGCACGGTGTTAAGCACTTTGCATGGATTAGCTCAGTGATTCTCAGGACAGCCCTACGAGGAGATGCTATTTATACGCTGGTTGTAGCGATGAGGAGACCTGAGGGTTAAGTAGAGGGTCCCAAATCACAGAGGTGGTCACCAGCCGAGTCTGCACCCAGCTCACACTCCCTGGTAACATGTGCTGCCCTGGGAAAAAGGTAAATACTGCTATCACTACTTGGCCGTTTCAGAAATGATCTACGAGCCTGGACATTTTCAAGGCCTGCTGCCTCTTGGAGCAAATGACAAAGAGCATTTCGAATTTAAAAAGGGCCTTTTGGCAGCTTAGAGAGTCTCCAGGCATCGGAGCATTAGACTCCTTCCCATGAGTTATTTGACTGTAGCAATTTCTTCAGTCATTTTTATATTCTCTACATGCTGTTTTTCTCCCAAGTGTCATCAGCATATCTAGTTCCTGGCATTTCTTTGTGGGGGTGTATTTCTTTCATAGAAAGGGATGTGCAGAGGGGTAAAGAATCTGTCTGTATAACTGTCCCGTGGCCCACGTGGGTGGAAAGTGCAGCCGCCCGCAGGGTGACTCAGCCCGCCCATGGACGTGTCTGCACACAGACTTCCTGCTGAGCGTGTTTTCCTTTTCTACTCCCAAAGACGGTCTGGGGGCCTCGGAGCCTCCAGAAAAGGTGAAAGGTGAAGGGCAAGGCAAGTCTCCCTCCCATCTGCCCCCCTCTTTCCAAACGCCAGCCCAGTGGTACCCGATTTGTAACAGGCTCTTGGGATTTTTTCAATCAAGAGAGACTGGTTTCCAAAGAACCTGTCACCCAAGGTTTTCCGTAATGAAGGATAGGGTATTGGTGTCGAGAGATTTTTAAAAATCCGGATTTGCAGAACAGATACATCAGGGAGTTTCAGCTTCAGAGAAGAATTCTTTATCTTATTAAAGTGTTTCCTTTGGCTCTTAAAGTCGAGGCTTCCCAGATCTGTGGTACTAAAGTCAAGACACATGTTGGGATGTCCTGAGAAACTTTATAAAAAGTTATGGTTCCCCAAATCCCACCTGCAGGGATTCAATTTAATTGACCCAGGGAATTCAACGGATGTCACCGTTCAATCTATTTAATATGGAAGATCGAGTCCCTGTTCTGTAAAGCTGGACACGTCATGGCAGATTGTCATGACAGTATAAATGTCCCTAGGAATTATTCCTTCCCACAGCTGGCTGAAATTTTAAAGGTCTCCTGTTTATTCAGCAAACATGTGTTAAATATGTATCAGATATGATCTGGGCGCTGGGCCAGGCCAGCGTCCCTGCTTGTTGGGGTTCACAGCCTAGAGGCAGGAGGCAGGCACACGGTATGCGGTGTGATGGGCACAGCAGTAGCCTCATAGGAAGAGTTCCTCGTGGCTGAGTTCCAAAGAGGTTGCCCTACTTCGCTTGTGGGGTCAAGGAGGGCTGCAGAGTCCTGCTTTTGCCCAGTCCAGAGGGATGAGTAACAACAGGGGAATGAGGAGTGGGAGACCACGTGGGGACATGAAAGGGTGCGGCAGACATGAGCCCAGACCCCTCATTTCACGGAGGAAGAGAGAGGTGCAGAGTGGTGATGATGCTTGCCCGGGGTCCCACAGCCAGTCCAGGGCAGCGTCCGGGCTCCTGGGTAGTGCTCCTACTATCCGTCCTTGTCTGTGTGTCTCTCGGACCCTCTCAGAGTCATGGAAGCTCCTGTCTCTCAATCCCTTGTCTTTCCTCTAGGGTACATATAAAGGGACCCCAGGAGAACCCACTATGAACTGGTCCTGGGCTACTCCAGACCCCCAAGTCCTAGCACCGAGAGTTGTCTGAATGTGGTGACTCCTGACCGTCTGCTGTAAATCCTGCCCCTTCAGGCAAAAGATGTCAAATCCCACTCTAAGTCCCCGGCTCTCCAAGCCACATGTCGGAGCCCTTTTCCAGCACCATTGGGTGCAAGGACCTGAGTTAATCACTGGGATGCAAGTGGTGCTCTTTGATCCCTGCTCCGTCCTCAAGCTGGTAACAGGCAGGCCATTTGGAGACCCTTGGGAAGCAGAAGGGTTCAAGGACTTTGCGTCCTGCCTGGGTTGTCTTATGGGAATAGGTGAGTGTCAGGCCAGGGAGGGAAAGAGGAGCCCTTGACTTGAGATCCCAACGACCTGAAAAGGGGCCCCGTTCTAATGAAGTTAAACACACATCTACTCCAGGACCCAGCAGTCTCACTTCCAAGATGACTAGGTCCTTAAATCTACAAAACTCAGGCACGAGAAGGTTCATAGCATTTATAGTCCTCACAGTCAAAAAAAACGGGAGAAAAATCTCAGTATCCATCGACAGTAGTATGGATAAGCAATTTTAGTTTATTCATATGATGAATGTCCTATCAATAAAAGGGAACAAGCTACGGATACACGCGGCAACGTGGAAGAATCTCAGAAACAGCCCAAAGGAATGGAAAATTCCACTCACATAAAGTTCAAAAACAAGAAGGACTGAGGTCTTGTGATAGACATCGGATCAGTGCTTATCTCTGGAGGATTAGACTAGGAAAGGGCATGGGAGTGATCTCCTCTGTCTTGATTTGGCTTCTGGTTTCATGGGTTTATTTATGTGTTTAAAATCATTGAGCTGTACATTTTTTAAAAATATATTTTTATTGATTTCAGAGAGGAAGGGAGAGGGAGAGAAAGATAGAAACATCAATGATGAGAGAGAATCGATTGGCTGCCTCCTGCACGCCCCCTACTGGGGATCGAGTCCACAACCTGGGTTTGATTGGAATCGAACCCAGGACCCTTCAGTCCGCAGGCTGATGCTCTCTCTATCCATTGAGCCAAACCGGGTAGGACTGAGCTGTACTTTTAAAATGTTTGCATTGTATTGTGTGTGGCATATACCTTGGAAAGTACTGTTGGTATATTTTTTAAAGAGGAAGAAGGAAAGTACTTTGGTTATGAAAAAAAGGAGGGCCCCAGACTCAGTGACACCCCTTGAGATGATCAAATCTCTGGGTCTACCCTCTGTGTGCACCCAGCATAAGGAGTGGTGTCACAGGGGGTCAGGAGTGGGACATGTTCTTTCTTTTTTTGTTTTGTTAATCCTCAACCTAAGATATTTTTTCCATTGATTCTTAGAGAGAATGGAAGGCGGGGGGGGAGAGAGAGAGAGAGAGACATGGATATGAAAGAGACACACTGATTGGTTGCCTCCTGCACCCTGACCAGGGCCCGGGAATGAACTTGTAACCCAGATACGTGCCCTTGACTGGGAATCAAACCCAAAACACTTTAGTGGGTAGGCCGACGATCTAAACACTGAGCAACACCAGCCAGGGTGGGACTCATCCTTTTCATATCTGCATCTCATGCCTTGCCCTCTGTCTCTTGCTCTCCAGGAACTTCAGAAATACGAGCAGTTCATCTTCGCTGATCACACCAACATGATCCATGTTGAGAATGTGTACGAGGAGATTTTACATCAGATGCTCCTTGATGAAACCCTGAAAGGTGAGGGAGGTTCACCTGGTGCTAGAGGGAACTCTGGAGAGAGGGGAGCACCCCAGAAATGAGGCCCAGTTTGGCCAGCTGGGTTTGCTCAACAGATATGAAAAGGGAAGGGGAAATCGATGTTGCTAGGAGACAGAGAAGGGACACTAACCCTGACTGAGCAAGCACACACTAAACCAGCCCATTAGATATTCTTTCTCTTTCATTACAAATAAGAACTCTGTGAGATGGACATTTTAAACTCCGTTTTCAGATTAGAAAACTGAGGTTGGGAGAGATTAAATTTATGAGCAGCTGTCTTCTTCCAGCTGTTCCAGACAGAGCAGAGGAAAAAGGGCTCTTCTTAGTCACAGGCTCAGGACCCCACCCAGAGCGGGAGGAGGTGATCCCAGGAGCAGCTACTCTCCCAGCACATTCCTCACCGCCTCTCAGTGGGACAGGAAAGGACACAGGGTGATGGCACAGCACGCTGGGAGGCTTGCCAGGACTCCAGCGCCCACTGTGGAGGCAGCCTTGCTCGGCACAGGAGTGTGGCTAGGAAAACTTTGATGAAGATATGGAGGCTCATCCATAAAACTGTAGGCCCGAAACACATCTGATCTCCATGGGGAGGATGTTAAGCATCGAAAACCCCTCCACAAAGAACGCTGGCCAAGCACAGGCCCCGGGTCACAGTAGCCCCTCACCGGGGGGTTGAATGAGATAGGAATGTAAAGGGAAGGACTCACTGGGAAGGGCACAGTCAAGGTCACTGCCAGCCCACTAGGGCACCTTGGGGTGAGTTAGAAAAAGGCTACCTTCCCCTGAAACCTATATAATTTTATTAACCAATGTTACCCCCAATAAATTCAATTTTAAAAAGCCAACAAATTGGTAATTACAAAATAGTCACAGGAATGTAAAGTACAGCATAGGAAATATAGTCAATAATATTGTAATAACTATATATGGGGCCAGGTGTGGGTGCTAGAAATATTGGGGGGAGGGGGAGGTCACAGTGAAATATAGGCTTATGTCTAAGCGCTATGCTGTATACCTAAAGCAAATACAAAATAATACTGAATGTAAGCTATAATTGAAAAATAAAATTTAAATGATGAAAAAGAAATAATTTGTCTAATCTAGGGAGGACAATGGTAACAACAGCAATAAAATAAGTCCTTATTTACAAAAAGAAAAGAAAAAGAGCTTGACTGCTCTCTGTCCAAATAGTGCCATGATACGCTGATTTTATGAGAGCAGGACACGCTCCTGCTAGCTGCTGGGAAATTATTATGCTGACTATGCAGACCTGTCCTGTCTCTCATGTCAGCAGCACCCGCTTGGAGGTGATACTGTTGGGCATAGCGCAGCCTGCACAGCCATAAGCAAAGGCCTAGTGTCAAAACTGCCAGCTGCTGTCGTCATCATCGTTCTTCTTCCTTGGAGGCCTCTAAGGCTGAGCTGGGTGTGCAGAGAGCCTCATTTTGGAATGCATGGTTAGTTTTGCCCTAGCATCTTTGCTGCAAGCATTTTTGCCAGACATTTTTTTTTTTTTTTTTTGCCCCATAACTAATTGGCTGTAGGCAATTTTGTCGTAAAAAAAAAAAAAGATAAAATTATTACACCCTAACCGGTTTGGCTCTGTGGACTGTAAGGTCCCAGGTTCGATTCCGGTCAAAGGCATGTACCTTGGTTGTGGGCACATCCCCAGTAGGAGATGTGCAGGAGGCAGCTGATCGATGTTTCTCTCTCATCAATGTTTCTAACTCTCTATCCCTCTCCCTTCCTCTCTGTGAAAAATCAATAAAATATATTTCTTAAAAAAGATAAAATTATGACAAATTAAAGAGGTATATTAAAACTGAATAACCAAATTAGAAAGACTTCATTGCAAAACGCAAAATATTTGAATTTGTTACAAATGTGCATAGATTCACGGCAATACTGCGCAAATAGCTGATATTGTTTTGTAGATTGTACATAAGGTCTTGTCCTTGTTCTACGGGAAATGTGGGTTCAACTCTGAGCCCTCAGAGGCCTTTGGTGCCTCGCTTTCTCTTCCCAATTCAGTGTTTCAAGATAAGCAACCAACTACCTCTTGGGGCAAAAATCATCACCACCCAGAAAAAATGCTAACTCTTTTAAGACCACCACTATTTATTTTCTCCACTTTTTGTCAATGGAGAAATGAAACCAAACTGACAAAAAATAAAAACAAAGCACCACAAAACCCCAAACTGTCAACCAGTTTTTTAATCTTTTTTTTTTAACAGCAAAATTGCCTTACAGCCATTTAGTTATGCATCGAAAATGTTTTCGTCAAAAATGCTGTGGCATCTGGCTGCGGTGGCTCAGTGGTTGAGTGTAAACCTATGAACCAGGAGGTCACGGTTCGATTCCCGGTCAGGGCACATGCTGGGTTGTGGGCTCGATCCCCAGTGGGGGGCATGCATGAGGCAGCCGATCAATGATTCTCTCTCATCATTGATGTTTCTATCTCCCTCTCCCTTCCTCTCTGAAATCAATAATATATATATAATTTTCTTTTTTTTTTTTAATGCTTGTGGCAAAGGCATCTACAGCAAAGATGCTAGGGCGAAAGTACCCAAATCCATTTTGGAGACAACAGGCCAACAGGGCTCTCTCTACATGTTCAGCACTGAGAACCTGTACTGAACAGGTTCACATTCAGGGCTGGCCTGTGGGAAAAAGTAGAGAAATGTACGTCATGCTCCTTAATGTCCTGGAGGCATGTCAGTCATGGGGAATAGACTGGAACTGCACAGGTAAGAGCTAATAAAATGTGACGGGGGCCTCATGAGTGATCCAGGTGATGGCATTATGGATTGTGAGCTCCTTGCTAGCAAAGGCCGCATTTTATTCATCTTTGCATTCCCGGAGCCTGTCCCCTAGTCTGTGTCCAGTGTTTGCTGTTTGAGTAAATGAAATATGTGACAAAATAGTCCACAGACCCCCAGTAACAACGAACACCACAGAGGTCCAGAGTTCAGAATGAGGCTGCGTTCATCAGGGAGGGCTACCTGGAAGAGGGTGGATGTGAGCTGGGATTTGAACTTGAGAAATCTGGGCAGCCAGAAAGGCTGAGAGGGGAGTCTGGCTTCTGGGTAAAAAATCAAGAAAAGCCGTTTGGCCGGGGCAGGGCGTTAACGTCGTGTTTTGTGTTCTGGTGTCTCAGTGATAAAGGAAGCAGCGATCCTGAAGAAACACAACCTATTCGAAGACAACATGGCCTTGCCCAGTGAGAGTGTGTCCAGCTTGACCGACCTGAAGACCCCCGTGGGGTCCAACCAGGCCAGCCCCGCCCGGAGAGCCTCGGCCATTCTGCTCGGAGTGGCCGATGGTGAGACCCCCAGTAACGACGTGTTCCCGGAACCAGAGGAAAAGCAGCAGCCTGGGGTCCCTAGTCTGGTGGCCCAAGAAGAAAGCCTTTCTTCCCCAGGTGGGGACGCGCAGGGGGTTCGTTCAGGCACAGGTGACCCTGTCGTGAACCCCGTGGCTGCAGAGGACACAGCAGGAGCCCGGGGCACCCGCTCATCAGAGCTGGAGTTTGCAGGGACTCCTGCGGACAGAGAAGCCGCCACCCACCAAGAGCCACAACCCCTCTCTGCCTCATGCTCCTTAAAGGAGCTCAGAAGTTTGTTGACGGTGACCGTCGAGGTACCCATGGTGTCTGCCACCCTCGAGACTGAAAAAGATACACATCCGGAGACCCTTGTTCCCCAAGAAATTGACAAAGAAGAGGAAACGACCCAAATCCACACGGAGGCCACTCAAGCAGCTGCCTCCAGTCAGGACGACAGTGAAGAAGGTGGAGTCGGGGAGAGGGAGGCCCATTCTCCAGCTGCCGAGGTGGAGGCCGAGGCCGGGGCCAGTGGGGTGGAGTCAGGGGGATGTGCAGAGGCTCAGCCAGCCTGCGGGGGGCTCAGCCAGGGCCCCAGCGGCCCAGGCCCCACAGAGGAGCAGGCGGAGGCTGGGGACCCCACCGGGAGGGACACCCATGAAGGAGGTAAGGCCGTGCCACAGGAAGGCTGCATTTTAAACTCTGCCCCCATGGGCCCCAGGGAGAGCCAGCCCTCTGTGGAAGAAGCGGTGGGAGGGAAAAGTGGCCCAGCCCAGGGTGCTGCCGACGTGGGTGCAGAGGAGGTTAAGGGTCCCCGTGTTTACGAGTGTCAGTGGGTGGTGGAGAATGCTCCAAACACCGACATCCTGGGTCCACAGGAAGAGGATGCGAGGGAGAGTCCCCCAGAGCAGCCCTCGGAGGAGTGAAAGGGACAATTTGGCAAAAGTATCTCTATGAACAAACCCAGCCAATGGGTTAATTATGGGTACACTTAGCGGGTGCATGGGATTGTTACAAAAAAGTAAAAAAAAAAAAGTATTACCTACTTCCTTAATCTGTAGAATGAAATCAGAGGGGATGCACACAGGCCACCAGCACTGAGGCAAACCCTTGTGGAACTGAGCTGTTCTGCCATGAATTCCTGCTTTAGCGTTTTCATAGGAATTACAAAGGCAATGGGGTGTGTGGGGTGAGAGGCAGCTGAGGGTGTCCGGGGGAGGGAGTGGGGGTCGCATTGAGGACAGAGAACACAGTAGGAGCTTGGTTTTCAATACACTCTGCAGTGTCTTCTAATGCACTTTAAGTCTTTTCCATTCTTTGTAAGAATACAGATCTATGCTGTAAATCCCACTACACTATATGGACTGCTCTGTCTCTTAAGGACTCGGCCTTTGCCCACGGTCAGGCTGCAGGAAAGGGTAGGTGGTGGGCACAGGCACCACCGCTGTGGGCAGCCCCACAGGGCCTGAGAGCTCGGGGAGGCTGGGCAGGAACAGAGGAAGGCAGTGGTCTGTGCAACTGTCTGGGCCTGGTACTAAATCTGCTCTCAATGTCTTGTTAATTGATTTGTTGATTCTTATTCATTAATCACCTTTTGAGGAAATTCAGACAAAAATTTCCCTGTCATGTTTAAGCTTTCCAAATTAGCCTTAAATTGTGCAGAGAAAGAGCTTAGCTAAATTATTGGGCATAAAGTCTTCCAATTAAACACATGTTATTGAAACAGATACTCTATGCCACATGCTGTGTGTTAGGCATCATACGAGAGAGAGAGAGAGAGAGAGAGAGAGAAAGAAAGAAGGAAAGATAAGGTGCCTTGTTCAGTATACATTAAAAGGCCCAAGGAAATTTACTCTAAGAAAACACCTATTTTCAAATGATATGTTTTCTGTGTTGGCATGAAAGCTGCCTGTCTTTCCATTAAAACAGTCCTGCTTCACTCCCAGAAGGAAATAAAGTGAGTGCATGAAAAAAATGAATCAGAAAGAAAGATGGAAAAAAAGGGAGAGAGAGAGAAGAGGGAGAGAGAGAGAGAAAAGCCAAGGTATATATACATACCATCAGGTTCCAAAGATGTTACCAAAAGTAGAAATCATTTGTTTAGTCATTTAGCAAGTTGGGGTCATTATGTCCCAGGTGCTGGAGATCGGTGGTTATAAGATCTGGTCCTTTCTCCCAGAACTTACACTGTTAGCGGAAATAGACACAGACATCTTCTAAATCCATTGTGACCTACAACTGTTAACGTTCAAGGTGGACTGGACCTCCAAAAGATCGAATAAAGGAGTGTCCTATTGTCCTTCAGAAAATACCAGTTTATCTCCTAAAAGCTTCAGTCCCGGTACCACATCTTCATACTTCCACAGATTTTGATATCAGATCCCAACATATTGCCCTAAGAGCTCGTTTTGATCATCATCAGCTTGTAAGTTTATATCAGTTCTTTAGAGGATTTGCCCCAGAGTTCAACCATCTAAGCAAGAATTCCAATATCTCCCTCTCCACCTCCTCACGAAGAATTTCTTGGATTTCTAGGTCTTTAAGGATGAAAGAGAATCAGTATCAACATCGTCTCCTATGATAACGTTCTTTGAGTGCTTAGACCCTCACGGCTAGAAAGGATCTCCTTACAGACACAGAAGGTCCCTGGGCCCTGTACCACCCAGCACTCCCTCTTGTCCTTGCATTTAGCATGGAATATGGAAGTTATGTCTCTTTTAGGGGCTCTTCTCTTCAAGGACAGAAACTAGGGTTTAGTCATCCTATGCGCTTCCTGGTAGAATAGAAACACTCAGCCTGGACTCCTGGCTCCCTGCCTCCTCAAGTCACATGAATATCCTTAGTGCCTAGCCAGGAACTGGCCTGTGGCAGGCTGCTCAGGACATGTGAGCACCGACACACACCGCTCCGCTGTGCTGGGGCTTTTTGGCGCTTGCTGTCAGCCAGGGAGACTTTTTCTTTTTTTTAAATTGGGCTTTCTGCCCTTGGGGAGTCTTCCCTTAAATCAGGTCCAAAGGGCAGATGGCCATCTGGTCAGATGCCCTGGCCAGCAAGGCAAGGAGCCAAAGGAGCAGCGCCCAGCCCTGCCAGGGACCGCCTTCTCTCCAGGAGAACTGTGGCGAGGGAGGAGGTCCCAGCCCAGGCCACCACCACACAGGGGCTTCCCGGCTTCCTCCCTTTTCTCTCATCAGGGCTTCTTGAACCCTTGGAAAGCGGAGTCATTATTTCCAACCCTAGAGGAGGGTCCACGTCACTGCATTGGATGGATGAGCATCAGTGCCCTCCCTTACCCGTTCTGTGGGCCCCAGGGGACCGGGCACTGAATGGGAGGACGCACTCGAGAACACCATCAAAGGATTTTTCTGTGCACATTTCACAAAAGACAAACTCACTAAGCTATGCAGGATGACTGTTCCGTTTTTAGATGGAACAGGAAACTAGAGTGCATTTGAAGTATTCCTTATTCATCTTAACATGTTGGATGGGATAACTTCAGATGACCGCGCATTTGTTGCTTTCGATACGGACGTCTTTGTATTGCTCCAGTGGTTTCCGGGTTGGAGCGAGGTGACTGTGATTTCTCTGAGCAGCAGGCGAGCCTCTCTCTGCAGGCTGCATTGGGAGTCTCTCCCAGGGGCAGATCTGTTAGAAAGGCTTCAAATCTCAAGACACAGTTTTTGGCAAAAATTCTGTAACTTGAAACTAGTTACGTTACTATTGACCTTTCACAAAAAAATAATATTTTTCTTAGAAAAAATTAGCTCATCATTTCCTCCTTTGCAGCTTGGAGCTGAGACAGTAGTGCCTTGCATTATGGAGAGTAAATTCTCTTAAAAAAAATATTTGGGCCCTAACCGGTTTGGCTCAATGCATAGAGCGTCGGCCTGTGGATTCAAGGGTCCCAGGTTCGATTCCGGTCAAGGGCATGTACCTTGGTTGCAGGCACATACCCAGTAGGGAGTGTGCAGGAGGCAGCTGATCGATGTTTCTCTCTCATCGATGTTTCTAACTCTCTATCCCTCTCCCTTCCTCTCTGTAAGAAATCAATAAAATATATTTTAAAAAAATATTTGGGGAACCACAAGGATAAGATTCCAATTTGTCCAAAAGCTTTATAAAGAGGCTGAGTGAGAAAAACTGCAGGTCAGTAGGCTTGATCTTCTACATTTGATTAAGAAGATTCTCAAGCCTGCTTTTGTAACCTCCAGGTTGTAGCCAGTGATTTCTAAGGGTTTCTCAATTCTCCCAGACAGGTGACTTTATTTCTTTACTAGAGGCCCAGTGCACGAAATTCATGCACTGGTAGGGTCCCTAGTGGCTGCCGGCTGCTGACCGGGGCCTCCCTCCCTTCCCCTGGCCAGCCCTGCCCCTGGACAACTCCTGGTCGAGGGGACAATTTGCATACTATGCTTTTATTATATAAGATAAGTGCTAAATGACAGGGAAGAGAAGGACATCACTGACTAAAACAATAATACCGTTTCACTAGATAGAAAAAGTGGCTACCTGTGCCTTCTCTTTCCCATAAACAAACAGGGTTGGAATTTGCCTTCTGAAGCCTTCAACTTCAAGGAAAAAATCGACACTGTGGACTGATGATTTTATTTTGTTTTGTTTTGTTTTTGGTCACTATATAAAGCAAATAAACATAAAACACTTTGTAACCATGTATTTACTCTGCCAAGTGCCAATATTCCAATAAAATGTTCATCCTTGGAGAAGGGTCCAGTTGTCATATTTATTTGGATTTGGGCTGGTTTCATCTTTTTTAGCAAATGCCATGACTTGAGCTGGGAGGAACAGCCCTCAGAGACGGAAGGTGGGTCACAGTCACTGTATTACGGAACTTTTAATTTTCTGTCATCAGGAAGAAATCCACAGGGAAATCACTTACTAGTAATGTCAGATGTAATTACGCTTTGAAACTGCATATGCTTATTTCTCTAGGAATTAGATTATGTCTAAATACAGCAATGGGCAAATTACTCTTGACGTAATTGAACTGCTGTTCAAACCAATTTATTTTCAGCGGGTAACCCTGAGTGAAACATTCATTCTTTCTATGCTTATAAGCAACACAATGTTTACTCACCAATGTTGACAGTTGCTCATTCATCCATGAATCCACTTCACCCTAAATATAATGATTGTGTATCTATCGTATGCAGGCACTCTAGTGGGTGCTGGACAAACAGAGGCGAACATGGCGGGTGTGATCCCTACACCTCAAATTTGCAGGGTGAACATGGCGAGGGAGAGCGCAAAAAGGTATTTACTTCCTTGCCTGGCATGAACCTTGTCTATAATCTCAGCTTTAATTCTATCTACACCAACAGCTTCAGACAAGAGAGGAAGGAACACGGGAGAAATCAAGTCCAGGGGAGATGGGACACTCAGTGTGGCATAAACTTCACCACTCCTCTCCTCCTTCCACAGCAAGCATGCAGTGGGCAGGAACTATTCCCAGAGCGGCTCCCCCACTACTTCTGTTTAGGGCCAATAATCGGATTGGAACTGGAGGTGAGTGAGTTGATTTGAAACTACTTCAGCGTAGTTTTTCTTAGATTACATGTTTACATGGTATGGCTGGGATGGGACTGATGGTGATCTTGAGAGGAGCCAACTAAACCTGTATGCCAGTGTCTGTAGTTGCCATGTTAATAATTGTCAAGAACTAGAAAACAACCCATATGTCCTGTGGTACATCCATATGATAGATTACTACTCAACAATAAAAAGGAATGCTCTGCTGACATATAGGGTAACATGGATGAGTCTCAAAATAATTAGACAGAATGGACAAGGCCAGACAAAAAAAAAAAGGATGCCTACTATATACTTCCTTTTATATGACATTCTAGGAAAGGACAAATTTAGAGATAAAAATAGATCATCAGTTTCCTGCATCTGAGGATCGGTAAGTTGGGGAGACTGATTGTGGAGTGGCATGTAAGGGAATTTGGGGGGTGAACTATTCTAGATCTTGATTATGGTGGTTGCTCTGTGACTATACGCATTTGTTAACACATAACTGTATCCTGAAAAGGGATTCTTTGGGTGCATTTACTCCTGTCTTTAGGCCTGTATAGAATTGAGAGTGATACAGAGCCAAAAGGGAAAAGCCACTAGAAATGGTTGCCAAGGTAAAATTGGTTCCCTAAAATAACCATTTGATGAGTACTGTTCTGCAGGGCTCTGCCGCTTCTTTGAAGTTCTGATCTGGACTCAAATCTTCTTCCCCAGAATTCCGATGATGATGCCTTGGCATCTGCCAGACCATCTTGCTGGCACTGTCTTCCCACAGTGGAGAGCCAGGCACACACCGGGGCATGGCAAGTGCTGGCAGACTGCCCAGTGGGGGGTTAGGAACTCCTAGGCTCTACTTCCAGTCACGTGCCACTGAGGAAGCCCCCAGGAGGTCTAACATGAAAGACAACTTCATTTACTTAAGGCCATTACCGCTTGCTTGACATGCCTTAAGAAATCACAAATATGAGAGAGATCACACTCATGAAAGCACAACATGACATTCGGGGGGAAAACACAACATCTGGTTATATGAACTCTGAAAAGCCTAACTTTAAAATTTTTCTTCTGAATATCCTTTGATGTATAAGCCTTTTATTTATTTATTTATTTATTTTGATTCTTTGAAAAATAGTGGTTTCCAGATCAAAACCACAGATAGAAACTTTCTCTAGGTGGGTAAAAATCACCTGGAAATTGCTAGACTCTGTTAAAGGGGATGAGATTAACACATTGACACAAAGCATTTTATTTTATTTTTAAATATTTTTTTAAATATATTTTTATTGCTTTCAGAGAAGAAGGGAGAGGGAGAGATGGAAACATCAATGATGAGAGAGAATCACTGACCGGCTGCCGCCTGCAGGGCCCCTACTGGGGATTGAGCCTGCAACCTGGGCATGTGCTCTTGACCGGAATCAAACCTGGAACCCTTCAGTCCGCAGTCCGGCGCTATATCCACTGAGCCAAACTGGCTAGGGTGACACAAAGCATTTTATATAAATTTCCGTGAACAAGACAATCTCATAATTACTCTTTAAAATTTAGTAAGCCCATAAAAATTGGAGAGACACTCCTTTAAATGAAATATTTTTTATTCTTAGTTATATAACAATTATCATAAAAGCAATAACTTTGTTCCACTTAATTAAAACAGATACTGATGCCCCAACTGGGAATCACACTGTGACCTCCTGGTGCATGGGCTGATACTTAACCACTGAGCTATATAGGCCAGGCAAAACCACTTCTGTTTGACTAGTATATAGTCACACTTCCTTGGGTGACCTGTCTCTTAATTTCCCTGCTTTCTCGCCAAAAACTAATATTAAGTAAGTTGAATAACTTGGCAAACCATTAAGTTTGTTTTTAAAACTTCTAACAGACTCCACCTGTCCAAAAGTGGACCAGTAAATAACAACCCTGTGTACTTTTAATCATATTTAATTTTTTTAAATTCCAGGAGCAACTGCAATTACTAGTGTTACAGCCTTTACTGTTTACTAGCTGTGTCTTTTATCACCAGGAGATTTAAATACTCTCAAGGGAAGTTGCCTTGCAGTATTTCCAGTAACGCATTATTCCTATGCATCTTATACAGAGGAGAAAGGGAAAGTCCTAAAGATAAGCTGGCAAAACCGCTGCAACTGTAAAATATACTCAAGGCTCAGACAAAGAGGATTTTTTTAAAAACACCTCTCTAAGGAGATCCTATTATTTGTTGATAGTACTTAGGGATTTGATAGATAAACTATACATGATAAGCAAAATTAAAAGTAAAATGGGACAGATTTTTCACAGTTAACTAATTTTATAGGGTGTCCCAAAATTCAAATCTTGCATGAGCATTAACAACAACAAAAAATAAAAGCCTAATTTTACTTGGTTTATTGAGTCAGATTCTAATATCTGTTGCCCTTTGATTTCAATCCTTTCAATTTGATAAGCATTACCAAGTACCAGTTATGGCCCAGGAGCAGGGACAATGAAGGCCAATGAAGACCACGGCTTTGCGTATTTGCCAGCACAGCCGTGGAGGCCATTTACCCGATGTGCTATTCCATACATAACCCTATACTGTATACTTTATGAATCAATAAAAAATTTACAATTTTAATTATAAACCTGTGTTTTCTATCAAAATTACTTCTTGTGTGAATTTTGGGACACCCTATAGGAATCCAGGAACATATATAAAAGTCATATTTGCGTCTTCACTGTTAAGTATATATAACCATGATTGTAAAAACACCAAAGCAAGACTTTGGCATAGAATGCCAAGTGTCTCCTAATATTTGCTATCCTCTGCTCCTTTCTAGTTATAGAATCTCCTGGGTTTGAACTGGGCACGTGTCTGCCCAGTTAGAGGCTAAAAATCTCAGCCTTCCTTGTAGCTAGGTGTGACCAATTGATTAACTCTTTTCCAATGAGAAGTGAGCATTGGACGTGATGTGTGGACCTTCCTGGTCACATCCTTTTAAATATATATATAAAATTGATTTTAGAGAGGAAGGAAAAGGGAGAGAGAGAGAGAAACATCAATGATGAGAATCATTGATTGGCTGCCTTCTGCACGCCCCTACTGGGGATTGAGCCCACAACCCAGGCATGTGCCCTTGACTGGGACCCTTCAATCCACAGGCTGACGCTCTAGCCACTGAGTCAAACCGGCTAGGGCTGGTCACATCCTTTATAAAGGAAACTGCTTGCCCTCTTCTCTCTCCCTTCCAGACGAGCTGAAAGGTTTATGTGATTCTGGTGAAGCAGCTTGTACGATAGAGATGCCTACCAGCGGACAGCATAGCAACCTGAGTTCCTGGGTGACTTTGTGGAATAGAATTGCCTACCAGCCCTGAAACACCCACCTGTTTCTGAATATTATCTGGGAGAGAAACAACTTTCTTTCTTGTATAAATTATTATATTTGGGATTTCTTTCTTGTAGCACCTGGGCTCGTACCATAACTAATAAAAGGGTTTGGCCCTGATCTGTTTGGCTCAGTGGATAGAGTGTCGGCCTGCGGACTGAAGGGTCCCGGGTTTGATTCCGGTCAAGGGCATGTACCTTGGTTGCGGGCACATCCCTGGTGGGGGGTGTGCAGGAGGCAGCTGATCGATGTTCCTCTCTCATCAATGTTTCTAACTCTCTATCCTTATCCCTTCCTCTCTGTAAAAAAATCAATAAAATATATATTTTTTAAAGAAGGGTTTGGCATTATCGTCACTATCATTTGTACTGTGTTAAAACTTTTTGACTATCTCTTTAAAAGATATAGGAACTTTAGTTTTTAAGTTAGCAGGAAGGCTTATATGACTACTTGCTTAGGGGGATTGTTAGCATTAAACGATACAATACAGTGTTTATGAAACCTTTGTAAACTTAAAAAGGTTTCAAACAACAAGTCATTATGTTAATATAAAGCTAACACAGCGGTTCTCAATCTGTGGGTCACGACCCCTTTGGCGGTCGAACGACCCTTTCACAGGGGTCGCCTAAGACCATCCTGCATATCAGATATTTACATTACGATTCATAACAGTAGCAACATTACAGTTATGAAGTAGCAACGAAAATAATTTTATGGTTGGGTCACAACATGAGGAACTGTATTTAAAGGGCCAGAAGGTTGAGAACCACTGAGCTAACAATCCATGATTGCGGTAGGGTTAATCGTTTTTCTGCAAACATTTTAGCCATCTAATGCGGCCCACCTCCCAGGTAACATAATCCAGTGGACATGCACATGCTTCCAGAATAATTGACTTTCCAGGCATTATAATATAGCAGAAGGAGGGGTTCTGAACTACGCAGAGACATTATCTTTTTGACTACTTCATGGAAGTGGCAGCCTACTTTATTGTGTATGAAGTTTAGCTCCAGTTACCTGGGAGACTGACGTAGTTCACCACTTAACTGACTTTATAAAGTGGCCTCATTGGTGCTGTCTAATTTAATGTTTCATGCTTTAATGTAAAAGCACATCTAATGAATCCTGCTATTGCCGTATCATTTATACTTCACTCCTCTCAAATTGTTTATTGGATTAATGATCCTGGCAACATTTGCTGAGCATTCACTGCCTACAGAACCCACCATGAGGGAATTTGCAAATAAAATAAAGACCTTTGTGTCCTTATCTCATTTGAACTTCCTGCAGCCTGGGATACTATTGGCCACTCCCTCCTGACACTTGCTCTTCCTTTGATTTCTGTGACTCTTTTCTCTGGTTTGCGTCCAAACTTTCTGATCTTCTTTCCTTTGATATTCTTCCACTTCTTAAAAGTTGGAGATCCCCCGTGTTCCTTCCTGAACCTTCTCTTTTCACCCTTCATTATTAGACTTTTTGGAGTCACGAACCCCTTGGAGATTATAATGAAAT
>NW_005353497.1:599521-604733 GCF_000412655.1 Myotis brandtii | reverse complement strand
GGGGACTTGTTGCATGCAATTTTAGAATTACATGAACATCCTGAAGCAACTAGTGACTCCCTAAGGGTCCTTATCCCTCAGTAGTTCCTTAAGAACTACTGTTCCAATGACTTTTAACTACCTCCTATCCAGAATATCTCTCTCTCTCTCTCCTCAGATATATCCAGTTGCTTACTGTATTCCTTCACTTGGACGTCAAACATGAACCTTAAACTCAAACTCACCACGTCCCAGCTGAACTCATCATATAGCTTCCTCTCCCCAGCTGCTCTTCATCCTGTGGTTTCTACTTTGGTGCGTGGCGTCACCATCCAATAAACTGCTCAAGTTATAAAGAAGATTCGGGGCCAAATGTGAAATCAGGCCCTGGGGGCTGTGGAAGAGCTGCCTTCACCCAAGAATCTTACTCTCAGCCGTAACTGTCTACCCCATAATAATGAGAGTATCCATAGCTACTCTTTATTGAGCTCTTTCAGGTCATGCTAGATATTTTACACACATCATCTTATCATCTTGACAGCACATTAACAACAATGTAAGCTTTTCAGGGGAATATTTTCTATCCGTGGTTGGTTGAATCCAGGATGCGGAACCCACAGATAGGGGGGCTCACTGTATTCTTATTCCTGTTTACAAATGAGAGAACGAAGGCACAAAGACATTTAGTAATTTGCTTAAGATAATATAGCTAATAAGTAGCAGAACTGGCTCAGAGTCATTGTTCTTGGCCACCTACACTACCTGTGCTACCTGTGCAGAATGATGTTGAATGATGCTGCCTTAAAACCTGTGTGTCCCAACTGAAATGTCAAGTAAAAACTATGTTGGTAGCGCAAATGGGGATGTAGGTACTAGCTTGTGACGAGCCATGGACTTGCCTGTGAGAGCTGGTGCAGGAGTCACTGAGAGAAGTGGATTAAGAGTCTGAGGTTGGCCCTGACCAGTTTGGCTCAGTGGATGGAGCATCGGCCTGCGGACTGAGGAATCCCGGGTTCGATTCCAGTCAAGGGCATGTGCCTTGGTTGTGGGCACGTCCCCGGTGGGGGGTGTGCGGGAGGCGGCTGATGGGTGTTTCTCTCTCATCGATGTTTCTAACTCTCTATCCCTCTCCCTCTCTGTAAAAAAATCAATAAAATATATTTGCCCAAAAAAAAGAGTCTGAGGTTGAAGTGATTTTGAAGATCTTTCATCAGTGGTTCTCAACCTTGGCTGCACATTAGAATCACCTGGGAATCTTTTTAAAATCCTGATTTCTGGGCCTCATCCTCCGGAAATTCTGTTTCTTTGTTATGGGGTGGGGCCACAACATTAGTAACAAAGAAACAGAATTTCCGGAGGATGAGGCCCAGAAATCAGGATTTTAAAAAGATTCCCAGGTGATTCTAATGTGCAGCCAAGGTTGAGAACCACTGTCTTACATCTTGATTGACAGGTAGAAAAAGCCCCGGAAATGTCACTGGGGGCAGTAAATCATCCACATTTCCTAGTCTCTTTCTTGGAATTTGGAGAAGTCAGGCAGACAGTCCAGCATGGAGTCAGTCCACAACACTCACTGAGTACCTTTTCTGTGAAGTACTCTTTCCAGGGTCTTAAAGTCTCCGGTTGTGAATGTAGAGTGCGTACTGTCCTTGTTAGTGTTTGCAAGATTGGGTTCTCAAGAAGAAAAGTGTTCTGTGAATGCCACACGCTACCAGAGAAGGGGAACAGTGATTTGAAGAATGCCAAAAGCACCACTCCCACATGCCACACCAGAGTTTTAGGAGTATTTAGATCCGTCATATTAAATAATTCAAGACATTTAGGGACAACTGCTGCTGTCTAGCCAGTGTCACACAGCTGGTCCCAGCCTCCTGGGACTATATCTGAGCCTTGACATCCTAACCAGGGCTCCTCCCTTTCCCTAACTCCTGATCCATCCCGGCAAGTAAATAGAGAGAACACCAGGTGAGCACACCTATTTACGTAAGTCACAAGGCTGTGCAAACAAACTCTTAACTGGTTAAAGGGCGTCTTATTTCTTGTCACTTTGAATGGGCATTACACATCCAAAATCTTGTCCATATTATTTAAAAACCCTTCTCCTCTTAAATGCTTCCCACTAGTGTTTCTCCCCCCAGTACAATAGGCCAAGGTCTCTCCTGTTTAACTCCTATGTCATTTTCGTCACTAAGGTTCTAAAATAACGTGTGTGGGTTTTAAAATGATGAATGTAAATTTTCCCCAGTGTCCATAAACTGCCAATTAACTGAGAAATTCTGTTATTTCCATTAAAGTGTTAAAATGGGTTCCCTTTTGAAATGCACTGTGGGAACATATTTTTCTTTCACTTCCAGGGGCTCCACCTGGGATATGATAAAAGTTCCAATGCTTTTTAGGCTCCAAATGGACTCAATCATTGGCTAGAAATTGAATTTCAGCCGGAAAGAAAAAGGTGCTTATTATTTAGCAAGTTAACAAAGAACATATTTTAGGCTCTCATTATACACTTTTAAAATGCAGAGTTAATTTGAAAACAAACAAATAAGCCAAGGAAGGAAAAATAACCCAGAGAATTCTACACATTAAAAGTCAGTACTGAAGGTCACTGACTATTTTTCTGTTTTCTTTGTTCTTAGTTTTCAAATACTGGATGATGAGTGTTGACCTTTAACTCACCGTGTTCTCTGTGCCAGGGCCAAGAACAATCCACAGGTATTATTTATTTAGCTAACTTCATCCTTAAAGCTGCCAAAGCGGATCCAGGATGGCGCCAATAGAGGATTGCAGGTCCATAAAAAGGATAAAATCAAATATTTTTCAGAAGTGACCTCATGTGTTTTCACAGCCTCCATGTAAGTAGATAAAAGGACGATAGTCCTCCTACTTTCTAGATAAGGAAACTGAAGGAATAAGGAAACAAGTATAGCCAACAGTTTTTGAGCATCTGTAACAGGAGAGGCAGAGTCCTGAGGTTTTGAACACACATATAAATAAACTGACGTCAGTATCCTCTGAGCAGTCATAATATAGTGGACACGGCTGACTGTGAAAGGCACAATAATAAAACACAGAACACAATGGAAGAAGAGGGGAGAGGATAAGTTATAATGATCAGAAGGTTTGGAAGGGTCTCGGATGGAATCTGAGACTTCATGGGTGGTGAGGGTTCTACAGACAAAGATGAGGGGATAGTAAGAGCAAAGACAGAGAGAGTATATAACATAGGAAGTTCATGAGAATCTGGTTATTTATCATGTAGGCTTTGAGGGCAGGGCAGGGTAGCAGGGAGACAAAGTGCTCAGAGGGTTTACAGATGTCCTTGAATGCCAACTCTGGTAGCAATGTACAGAAAAGTAGGTTGGCAGGAAAATAATTTAGGAGGGCATCGCAATGGTTCAGGAAACAGGTAATGGAGCCTGGAACTGAGCAGAAGTAGGAGTAGAAAGAGAGAGAGTGATAGCAGAAGGAGAACCTATATAATTTGGCAACTGATTGGGCACGAACCATCAAGGAGGAGGATGGGTTGAAGAGATTCTGATGCATTAATTTGAACCAGTGAACATCTGACATTTGTCCCTTGGGCCAGACAAAAGGGAATTTCTACTAGGTAGCTGGAAATGTGTGTCTTGAGATTAGGCAGATATTGACTGAGAAATCAGCCACAGGGAAATGGTTGAATTCATCTGAGTGGAAGAAATCACCATGAAATAGAGTATAAAGAGAAAAAAAAAAAAAAAGAAAGGAAACCTTAACGTACAGGGAAGAGAGACAGTGAAGGAAGAGGAGTCACTGGTGTCACCTGAATGGTCAGTCTAAGAGAGAGGTGGATGATGCAAGGTGATCGAAATCAAGGAAGAAACATTTCCAGACAGAGAGCTGAATGCTGCAGAGGGGATGAGTAAGCCATTTCCTGTGGTCTTAGTGATCACATCCAAGCTCCGAACCGCTGCACCTACCCACTGAATTATCACACAAGAATAACAATGTGGTTTTTCAAAAGGAACCCTAGCCTCACTTTACCCGTGGTTAACCTGGGACAACGTCATCAAAAATAAATTGCAAGTTCCAACCTCCTGCATTAAACTTTGTCTGCAACTCACACCATTCTCCTTACAGTGAGCGTTTTAGATAACTATTATTAATCAAGTCTGAGGCCTCAGGTGCTCTCCTTCACCCTCCTGGCATTAGGCAGTGGTTACATGCAAGGGGTTCCAGAGTCATAAGGGTGGTTGGACTCTTAACTAACCCAGCAGTGTGACAAGGGCTTGTTCCCTAACTAACTTGTCTAGCCTGAGTTTTCTCTTGCAAATTGGTTGGGAAGAGTGCATGAGAGAGTGCCAGTAAAACTAGCAGCATACTGGTACTGCTTTCGAAGGCTCAAGTCATTATTGCTGCTAGTATTTTGCAACCTCCCTGAGAACAGAGGATTACTCCAACCAGCACTGTTCCCTAAAGAGTGTGGCACCGAGCTAGGGACATGTGAGCCTCATTCTGCCGGCCTTCAGGGAAACGTCATTCGCGGCAAGAGGGCTAAAGAGCTGGCCAACGGCCGGGAGGAAGGGCTGGCTCCACCGAGCTAGAGCTGGCCACTGGGAGCCACAGAAAGCGGGATCCGAGGAACCGCCCGGGACCCTCGGAGGACTACAAGTCCCAGGGTGCCGCGCGCCCACCCGGAGTGGAAACTCCGCAGGTGGAGTCAGGTTGCGGGACCGCCGGGGAGGAAGCAGTGCACGCTGGGACCGGTAGTCTTCAGGTCGCAAGTTCACGGGTCGGAGGCGGACCCAAGCGACAGATTCGCTCCTTAGTCCCGCCTTTTGTCCACGTCTCACTTCTCCGGGCCAATACTGTCTCCTATCCTCGGAGCCAGCCCCTCTCCGCGCCGGTCCCCATTGGTCCTGGGGCTCGACGTCTGGAGCCCTACCCGGAAGTAGCGCCCGGGGAGGTGGTTTCCTAGACTACGACACCGGAAAGCTGGGGGAGGCGCTCAGGCTACAGAGGGCCTTAGTCCCGCCTTTTGTCCACGTCTCACTTCTCCGGGCCAATACTGTCTCCTATCCTCGGAGCCAGCCCCTCTCCGCGCCGGTCCCCATTGGTCCTGGGGCTCGACGTCTGGAGCCCTACCCGGAAGTAGCGCCCGGGGAGGTGGTTTCCTAGACTACGACACCGGAAAGCTGGGGGAGGCGCTCAGGCTACAGAGGGCGGAGGGCGGTGGCAGCGGTGGCAGCGCTGGCGC
>NW_005353497.1:567131-598936 GCF_000412655.1 Myotis brandtii | reverse complement strand
CGCCGCGCGGGGAGAGTCCTGCGGTGGCTTTTCCTGGAAGATGAGATTAGGCGCCGCGCACGAGTGCGCTCCCCCTGGCTGGGGAGACGTGGCCGATCTCCCAGGAGTTAAGGAAATAATGTTTACACCTGTTACGGCGAAAGGGGCCGCTCGTTGGAACGTGAACTTCACCCGTTTCACCATTTCTTGCGCCCCGTTTTCATAAGAGGACACTCATTCGATGGTGTTTTCAAAAGCCCCAATTAAGGAAAAGCCGTTCACTTCACTCAGATTCGTTTGATCAGTCTTGAACGTGGCGTAAAATGATCAGGTACTCTTACAGCATTTAGTTCGGAGTCAGTATTCCTAATACACTTTAGGTCCCACAGATGAATAAGGAACAACAACAAAAAAAAGCCAAGAACAATAGGAAATGGGCAAAGGGCTTGAAGAGTTAATTTCACGAAGCAAGAGGGGATTCAAATGGTCAGTAAACATGTAAAGGAGCTCAACCTCATCAATGGGAGAGATGCACCTGGAAGCAAGGAGGCAGCTCCTTCTTATCCTTAGGTTAGTAAATGCACAACATATGGAGAGAGCTGAGGTGTGAGGAATGAACCTTGATGGGAGCGACGTTGCTGTCGCTCCTGGAATTTAAATCGTATGAGCCCCGATTCATTGATCCCACCTCCAGGAATCTATCCCGCAGAAGCAAAAGCTCTGTCAACGTTGAGATAACTGTACAAACGTGTGCATTTTACAAAATTGTTCCTTGAAGTATCCGTACTATGGAATAATATTCAGACATTAAGAAGGAGGTAGATCATGGGAAGGCTATCCAGGATGTATGTATTCCCAAGATTTTTTTTTTTAAAGCAAGTTGTAGAAAAATAGGTATAGTACCATCCCATTTTGTTGTGTTATTTTTTTTAAAGAAAAGAAGTTGTCTAAGCTCAGAAAAACATGGGAAGCTTATTACCTTTTGGGCTTAGAAGGTGAGGTGAAACCATCAGGTTTTATTTTATATACTTTCTTATTGTTTATGTTGTTGCAAGAGTCTTGTATTTTTTTTAAAAATACGTTTTTATTGATATTTTAGAGAGAAAGGGAAGGAAGAGAGAGAAACATCCATTGGCTGCTTCCTGCAGGCCCCCTACCGAGGATTGAGCCTACACCCCTGGTGTCCTTTTGGTGGATGGGGAGAAGCTCAACCAACTGAGCCACACTGGCTGGGCAAGAGTCTTGTATTTTTATTTTTTAAATATATTTTTATTAATTTCAGAAAGGAAGGGAAAAGGAGAGAGATAGAAACATCAATGATGAGAGAGGACCATTGATCAGCTGCCTCTGCACGCCCCCTACCGGGGATTGAGCCCAGAACCTGGGCATGTGCCCTTGACGGGAATGGAACCCAGGACCCTTCAGTCCGCAGGCAGATGCTCTATCCACTGAGCCAAACTGGCTAGGGCAAGAGTCTTGTATTTTTAAATAAAATAGCAATGAAAGAGCGTGATGGGAAAAAAGAGAAAATATCAGCTCTGAAAAAGAAATCACCAGTAAATTAATAAGTACCTTAAATTTTTTCTTTATGAATTGAATGTATCATCGATAACTGTTTTACTGAAAAATCCTACTCTGTCCCAGGCACTTTACATGCTATCTCTACAATCCTCCCTGTTTCTTAAAGAGGTGGGTGTGATTCCCATTTGGCAGATTTGGAAACAGACTCAAGGTTGATTTGTTCAAAGTCACTAAGCTACTAGATAGTGGAGCCAGTATTCAAACCCAGGTCTGTATGCTCTCTCCACTATCCTGCACTTCCGAAAGTCTTAGAAAAAGAAGCTTCAAGCATCTTATTTGACCACCACTCCCCTTTCTCCCTTTTTTATTAAAAACTTAAAATTGAAGAATAGTCATTTTTCACCAACGTTAATTTTTAACTGGAAAAGTCCAACCAATTCACATCAAATTTTGAGAACATTTATGCAAGTAAGTTACAGTAATTAGGCCTGTTGATTTAGATTTCCTTATTCTACAGTAAGTGTAGAATAAGAGTCCAGAGCTATAAACCTCAAGTACACAATTACTTGACTGCTTTACCCTCTGGAAATTTTCAGGAAAATGAACTCTTGACTCATGAGGTTTATCTTGACTCAAGAGATTTGTTTTTAAGCTCAAATATGATTTATGATAAGCAGAATGCCCTACCTCTTTTCCTCTCCTCCCAAACCAAACTGATGATAAAGACTGGAATTGTCCCAAAAGTAAGCAATTACTCAGTCGCTTATAATGTATAGTTTTTGGAATTACTCACCTAGTTTTTCTGGAATAAGATGTTTTTTGCTTTTGTGTTTTAAATGTTGCAGCAGTTGTTAATATCACATTTTCATTAAAAAGAAGTATAAAACAATCTCTGTAGCATATTGGCAGGCAATGTGAATTAACTAGAAAAAGCTGACTTGTAGAAATTATTTTGAAATGAATAGACATAACTTTTAAATTGTGAATTTGATTTCCAACACATTTTAATCCAATTTGTTGAATAGATATAAAACTTTAAAGAAATATTTTTTGTTTAATATAGTAATTATCCTACCATTCTGTATTTAAATATGACTTTGTTAAGACTTCTATGTTAGAGTAAGAGAGACACAGAGAGAGAGTTAACTGAACATCAAATATCTCCACTTTGAAGTCTGGGTTGTGGAATTTGCTGATCATGTGCTGTATAAATGTAAGGATTGGAAAAGAATGTGTCCTTGTATGCATTCATAATTCATATTCTTGAAAATTGAATGCTTGCAAAGTTGGATTAATGAGTTCAAGCTTGTGTTATCTGTAATACACATGGGTAGGCACTAACATTGACACAGGAATTTCTACTTCTTGGCAATAATCTTATATTTTATTTCAGGGGAAGGAAAAAGAATTCCCATATTCCATTTATTGATATCATTGCTTGAAAGGGAAATTTTAACTTCTTATTTATTTGGTTTATTAGCTAATTTGAGAGACCTTATCACCTGCATATAATGAATGTCTAGAAGGATTCTGAGATAACTTGATACATATAAACACAAAGATTTAATGTTTTAGCAAAGTGATAGGATCTTGTTTTTAGTAGTCAGGTGTTTTTAAATGATTAATTTAAAAAGTTGTCAGGACTTACTTTATTCAGTTCACTAGTTTGAATGTACTTGATTTTGCTGGTCATTGGAGCCAGGATCTGGAAATTAGTCCGTTTCTGTCTGCTAGCTTTATTATTACCATTATTTCATCCATCTATCATTACAAATTTTAAACTGGCAATTGCAATATAGCAAGAAGCAAAATAAAATTACACCCAGCCATTTTTTTTAAAATTAGGAACTTAGAAATAATATTAAGAGTTAATAAAAGATTACTAAACTATTTTTTCCTTGCTAATTATTGAGATGTTAGCCATAATATTAACTTTCATAGTTTTTCCTGTAGCTCTCAATCCCCCAAACTTGAGAGCATTTAATTGATAGGCTGATTCCTTGGTCCCAACCTTGCAGATTTTAATTTAGTAAATCTGGTGTGGGGATCAGAAATCTCCATTTAACAGTCAATTTGGGGATTTTGAGAAACAGCCCAAACACACAAATCTCTTTTTGAGGATTAGTTTTCTCATTTTAGAGGTGAATATTGTTTATTTGACTTGTGACAGGTTTTTTTTTAAGGAGCTAAGAGTACACCATAAAATCATCAAATCTATCTTTATGAAACATGACAAACATATTAATAAATATGTATTAAACTATGCATAATGATTTTATTCAGTTTAAGGGGCGAGGCAGAGGCTTGATAGAGTATTGTTATTTCATATCAATATATACACCATGCCTCTCTTTTGGTAGACTATATAGTATAAGTAATAGTATTTCTTTTTGGGGTTCTCCAACACTATTCCCCCCTTTCAAGATAGATGTTAGATAATTTTGTTAAGAGGTAGTTGTTTTTCAGCAACACATTTCCTTCTCTACATGGCATGTATCATTCATCAGTTTTCTTTGGAAAAATTATAAGATGAATTTTACATGAGTTGTTAGGAAGGAATACTAAAACTTTGGCCCAGCTCTGTGTGGTTCATGAAAGCTTGTCGACTAACACTGGTGTATTTCCTGACTCTGCTTATGTCCTCTTCCAAGTAAATGTTTTTTGTTTGTTTTTTATTGGTATATGTTTATGAAGGAACATTTACTTTTTGGAAAACAATAAATAGAATATACTTTTTTCTATTTCTGCTCTTTTAAAATTAGGAATCAAGTACTGGAAATGTTTGATCATGCCTATGGCAACTATATGGTAAGTAGAAAGCTTATTTTTATATACCATTCATGCGAATAAATTACTTTGTGAGCATAGTCATGGGAATTTTGAAACCTGAATTAGTAGCACATTAAAAAAAAGTTTTTAAAAATAAGTGCAAATGTAAGCTAACAGAGTATTCCTGGTAGTGGTTCTTAGAGAACCAACTTATTGAATTGGTAAGAAGAAGTTGAATTACATTATGAAACTGTATATTTAAACAGTTTCCTTTGATGCTATCAACGATGTTTAACAGAGAGGAAGGGAGAGAGATAGATAGAAACATCGATGAGAGAGAAACATCGATCAGCTGCCTCCTGCACATCTCCTACTGGGGATGTGCCCACAACCCAAGTACATGCCCTTGACCGGAATCAACCTGGGACCTTTCAGTCCGCAGGCCGACGCTCTATCCACTGAGCCAAACCAGTTTCGGCTATTGAGTGCTTTTTATAGCTATGTATTGTGGACATAAACATGAATAAGATGTTATTTTTGGCCTTAAAGGAAATTATTTTTTAACATAAATAAATAAATAAATAAATAAATAAATGACCTATTTTCAGTAATACTTGTAGTCTCTGTCCAAATTATGTCCTCATGGTGGGCTTTGATTTGAATATATTTTGCTTTCTGATACACTGACCTATAATGTTTTAAAATGTCTTGGTGCTCACTTGAGATGAAATAGCAGTTTCAGTTTTTCAAGATGAAAAAGTTCTGGCGATCTTTTGCACAACAGAGCAAATTTTACAGCTCAAAAGAAAATTGTATGTGTAATTTTGTGGAGTTCAATCAAGTTATTCTGAGAATTACTGCTAATGACTTTGTTTTTACACTTTAAAATGTCAGCAGATTTTCTTTTATGATAAGGCCTATAAAAATGTAGTGGGAAAAGTTTGATAGAGAACTAACTTTAGTTCATTCTGCTTTTAAATATTTTTCATTATATATTACTCAGATATCTTCATATAAAAATATTATAACATCTAAGTACATATACTATTTCATTTTTGTATTTTTAAACATTTCATTTTTGTATTTTTAAATATGTATTATATTTGATGATCCTTATTCCCTTTTATATTGTATATTTTTAAGAGTACATACTGAGTTCTTAAATAATTTTAGAATATGTTGATGAAGTTTTATATACTCATTAAATTCATTTCTTAAGATCTTAGTCATTTCCTTAACTTTTTTCCCAAAATTATTTATTTAAAAAAACAACAACAATGGTGCTCCTGTTAGAGTGGCACACATAGGGCAGCTTGATTGCTCTACGTGTGAAATTGACATCAAGAGATTTTGGAAGCATAATATTTTGGTATCTGGGCAGCTGGTAATTGTTGGTCCTGGAAACCTGTGTGTCTGTGTGTGTGGGGAGGGGTGGGATCATATATCCCTGGTTAATTCAGTTTGGGCAAAGCATAATTTAACAAATCAAGACTAATGGTTTTGAGGTGATCAAGTGGATACATGCTACACTCTCAAACCTTAGCCATCTCATAAATGCATACTTTTGGATCCAAAGTTAAGTAAAAGGCATATAGCTGCATCCATTCAATACATCTCACTATGAAGAGTATCCTCTCTTTATAAAGCACAGTATCTTTAATATCTTGTCACTTATTAGGTAAATAGTAGAAAGTTTTATAAGCATACTTTTCTTATTATAGAATGCACCTAATAAGTGGGTTTGTGACAGAGCAGGTATTGAGGGCAGCTATTGGACCCTAACTGGGTTTCTATTACAACTACCCACCTACAAGATATAAAGGAGAGGAATTTCAGCTCCAAAGACTGGGAACTACTGCAATTAACATTCCCCTCCATTTTTCTGGTAGAGGCCCACCCCTCTGCAGTCTGTGCAATACTTGTTTTTAAATGTTCAACTGTTTACAGCATGAGTGATTCTTACAGTGTGTCTGTGTTATGCTCACTCAATTTATTTGAGTTTTGTAACCCAAGATTTAGTCTAGAATTTACACTTCCCCTTTTCAGGTTCTCAACGAACATGAAACAGTCCTAAAATATTAAACAGAGAGCAGGAGCTCTGTGTTTGTTATTTGAAGTCAGTTGAAATTTTTTTCTAGTTTTTACACCCAGGAGCACTATCAGCTTGCTGTAGAGAAAAAAGGAAGGGTTTTGGAGTGAGGTGGGTTTGAGTTCACATCTCATTTCAGCTATTTAATAGCTTGGACCTACACAGATCATTTTAACCCTTCTGAGCAGTGTCTTCCTATGTAAAATGGGGATAATTGCAAAGGGTATATTATAGAGTATAAGATTTTTGAAAACAAGGGCCATTTTCTTTAATTTTTAATAAATTCATCTTTTATATGTTCCGTGTCTAGCAGGATGCCTGGTATGTAAATGCTTATAACTTTTTTTGTTTTTTGAAAGAACTGACTTGAATTCTTGTGAAGATGCAATGAAATAGTGCTTAATTTTTACATTTGGTTATTGTGATATATCTTTGCCTTTTAAATTCAAATATATCATTCAATAAACTTCACTAAAATACACGTTTATGGTGAACTTGGGGGTATATAAGTCTTTATATTTAATTTACTTTATAGTAGTCAGTTGCCTACTGTGCTAAAATATAAAAATGGCTGGCACATGGTGGGCTTTTAATAAATGTTGAAAGCTTTGCATTTTCCACTCGTTCTTTTTAATATTACTCTCCAATCTAGTCTATAATTAGAGCAGTTCCTTTTTGCTTTCTTGGTTCCCAGGCAAACAGTGGTATTTTCCAAAGACAGGTACTCGAATATGATAAGAGCGAGAACTCTGGAAATGGAGCAGGACAGCCTGACGCGGCTCTGCTACCTACCGGCTGGGCTCTAATCTGCCTGAGGCTGTTTCCTCATCGCTCTGAAATGGTTTGCTTGCCTCACAATGTTGTAAGGATTAAACAAGTTAATACAAGTGCTTAGAACTAGTGTCCGGCAAATAGGAAGCACTGTATAAGTTTACTGCTGCTACCAACTACTGCTGCTACTAAAACTGCTACTGTCATTATTCATTCTCTGCCTGAGATTGAAATTGCCCTCCTAAAATTCCCTCTAGGCTCTAACTCATAACTTGTTCCCTGGATTTACTTAGAACTTTCTTAGAACATATACATTATTTCCTGTTTAGGCATGTACCTTTTGAGGGTATCTTTTTTTCCTTTCCTTTTCTGTTAATACTGTTTTTCTGTAACCGTGCTCTGCCAGCTTTAGATAGATTACTACATCTCTGCTATCCCTTGGTGTTACATCCAGGAATTTTCTGATTTTATCAGTTATGGGCATAAATATTATTATACCAGCTATGTTTGACAAATCTATAGCCCCAGTCAAACTGTAGTTTATCCACAGCGAATTGCACAGCTGGCTTTCTCTTTTCCCTAAATAACATGAAATTTGATTATTTTGGCAGTTCTTGTGTACCCTTACTTAACCCCAGACTACAGCCACTTTAGGGCTTCTGTTAGCATGTTTTCATTATTTGTGCTAAGGTCAGTTTTCAGATTAATTTAGATGACACAATGACATGTATTTAGGCCACCAAATGCAGAACCGTTTGGGACCTGTGCTCTGATCTGATCCTTGTCTTCCAGTATTTTTCCTGTCTACTGTAGACAACTCAATTAAACTGTTATATGTTAAAACTGTACTTTGGTGGCGCTCTAAACATTGCAAGTAGACTCTAAAAGAGTTGGTAAGCACATTTTAATTGGTAGAATCATATCTAATAACTACTTCTTGATTTTGTGAGAGCACAGTTCAAAGAAACATCATCTTTTTTATAGTTCAAACCAAAAGGAACTGTTTTAGAATGTAACTTCTTTATGGGTTTATGTGTGTTTTCTTAGAATTTTTTCCCCCTAATTTTAAAAAAATATTTTCATTGTTTTTATTGATTTTAGAGAGAGGAAGGGAGATTGAGAGGAGAGGGGGGAGAGAGAGAGAGAGAGAGAAGAGAGAGAGAGAGAAGAGAGAGAGAGAGAGAAATATTGATGTGAAGGAGAAACATTTATTGGCTGCCTCTTGCTCACCTCCTACCAGGGATTGAGGATCGGACCTTGATTGGGAATTGAACCTGTGATCTTTTGGTGCAAGGGACAACATTCAACCAACTGAGTCACATTGGCCAGGGCTCCCTAATTAAAAAAAAATTTTTATTTATTGTGGTAAAATATACATAATAAAATTTACCATTTTAACGTGTACAGTTTGTGGCATTAAGTACATTTGCATTATGCAACTATCAGTATCTCCAGAATTTTTTCATATTCCCCATTTGAAAATCTGCCTAATGTATCTTTTTGATAGTTTGCTCATCAAAATGAGTAATTCTGTAAATACGGTAGTCTAGAAGTGGTACTAATGAGTTGGAGGAGGCAAGATAAAAATTATCACATATACAGGGGTGGGCAAAAATAGGTTAATAATAAATAATACAATAATTCATAAATAAGTAATAATACAAGAATAAACTTTCACATACAACTCTAAACCTACATTTGCCCACCCTTGTATGTTTTGCAGATGTTTTCTCCCAGTGTGTACTATTTTTTTTTCCTTTTAATTTTTTCTTAATTTTTTCAAATCTTTTGTTGAGAGTATTACAGATGTTGCTCTTTTTTTCTCCCCATTGCCCCCCTCAACCTGGTTCCTGCCCCAGACATTCACCACTCTTATTGTCTGTGTCCATAGATGATAATACATATATGCATACAAGTTCTTTGGTTAATCTCTTTCTGCCCCTTCTACCCTCTTCCCTCTGAGATTTGTCAGTCTGTTATGAAAGTATTTACCTTGCCTCTGGTTCTATTTTATTCACCAGTTTATTTTGTTCATTAGATTTCTTGCTCATTTATTTTGATTTTTAGATTTAATTTTTGATAGATATGTATTGCCATTTTATTGTTCATATTTTTAATCTTTTTTTCTTCTTCTTCCTCTTAAAGAATACCCTTCAACATTTCATGTAATACTAGTTTGGTGGTGATGAACTCCTTTGGCTTTTTCTTGTTTGCGAAGCTCTTTACCTGACCTTCAGTCCTAAATGATAGCTTTGCTGGATAAAGTAATCTTGGTTGTAGGTCCTTGCTATTCATTACTTTGAATATTTCTTGCCACTCCTTTCTGGCCTGCAAAGTTTCTGTTGAGAATTCAGTATGAGTGCTCCCTTGTAGGTAACTAACTGCTTTTCTCTTGCTGCTTTGTCTTTTGCCCTTGGCATTTTAATTATGATGTGTCTTGCTGTGGGCCTCTTTGAATTCCTCTTGTTTGGAACACTCTGTGCTTCCTGGACTTGTAAGTTTATTTCTTTCACCAGGTAAGGGAAGTTTTCTATCATTATTTCTTCAACTAGGTTTTCAATATCTTGCTCTCTCTCTCCTGCTGGCACCCCCATAATGTAAATGTTGGTATACTTAAAGTTTCTTTATCTGACCTTCAATTCTGAATGATAGCTTTGCTGGATAAAGTAATCTTGGTTGTAGGTTCTTGGCATTCATCACTTTGAATATTTCTTGCCACTCCCTTCTGGCCTGCAAAGTTTCTGTTGAGAAATCAGCTGACAGTCGTATGGGTACTCCCTTGTAGGTAACTGACTGTCTTTCTCTTGCTGCTTTTAAGATTCTCTCTTTGTCTTTTGCTCTTGGCATTTTAATTATGATGTGTCTTGGTGTGGTCCTCTTTGGATTCCTTTTGTTTGGGGTTCTCTGCACTTCCTGGACCTGTAAGTCTATTTCTTTCACCAGGTAGGGGAAGTTTTCTGTCATTATTTCTTCAAATAGGTTTTCAATATCTTGCTCTCTCTCTTCTTCTGGCACCCCTATAATTCGGATGTTGGTACGCTTGAAGCTGTCCCAGAGGCTCCTTACACTATCTTCGTATTTTTGGATTCTTTTTTCATTTTGCTTTTCCGGTTGGGTGTTTTTTGCTTCTTCGTATTTCAAATCTTTGACTTGATTCTTGCGCTCCTCTGGTCTGCTATTGGGTGTAATATTCTTTATTTCAGACCATGTATGCTTAATTTCTAGTTGTTTCTTTATCATAGCATCGAGGGTCTCATTAGTTTTCGTGAAGCTCTCCAAAAGTTTATTGCAAGCCCTCAAAATTGCGTTTTTTAGCTCTATATCCTCCATTTCTGTCATGTTTTTTTGTCTCCGCATTTTTTATGCTTTCTTGGTGCACCCCCTAGTGGTCTTTGTGCGCAGTCTTGTTCTAGTTGAGCCTTGATTGTTGTAGTTAATACTAGAGGGATTTGACCACCAGGCCGACTGGCTGTGTGAATCAGCTGTGTCTGCCGCGGAAAACTTCTGTCCTCTGGGGAGGTGCTAATCTAGCCTTTGCCTGAGGCGATCTGGCAAATGGCTCTGCGCAGGGCTTGGGCGGGGCGGGCTCAACAGGGCGGGCGGAGGGAGCGGTTATGGTGCCCTCAGTCCCGTTCCCAGAGGCTCTGCTTCTCAGAACCCCAGGAACCGCTGCAAACCTCGGAGAGAAAGCTGCCTTCCAACTGATGCCAGACACTCCCGCTTCTCCCGTTTGAGTCCGAGTCCCCAGCGATTCGCCCGTATCTGGAGCTCAGAGTCTGAGACTCCCCCCTGACCGAAAACGACAACCGCGCTCTCAGCCACCAGCCCGCTTTGCGCGCGCACCTCCGCACCTTTGTATTTTCCACACTGCGCCTCCTCTGAGCCTCGGTATGCTGTTCTCTTTCCTTCTAGTTGAAGAATCTCTCCTCAGCCAGCCTTCCTGTGGTTCTGGATGATGTCTGTTCCGTCTTTTAGTTGTATTTTTGAAGTGGTTGTTCGAGGCAGCAAACTCCGGTGTTTACCTATGCCGCCATCTTGGTTTCTCCCTAAATTATTCTTTTTAAAACAATTTTTTTTTGTTTTTTACTTAGGAGTAGGATATTCTTTTTTTAAAATATGTTTTTATTGATTTCAGAGAGGAAGGGAGAGGGAGAGAGAGAGAGAAACATCAATGATGAGAGAGAATTATTGACTGGCTGCCTCCTGCATGCCCCCTACTAAGGATCAAGCCCGCAACCCAGGCAGATGCCCTTGTCTGGAATCGAACCCACGATCCTTCAGTCCGCATACCAACACTCTATCCACTGAGCCAAGTTGGCTAGGGTCCCTGTAAATTATTCTTTATTTCAGTTAGTGTATAATTAATTTCTGACTGCTCCTTTTCCATGTCTGACATTCTCACTAAGACCCTTGAAAATCTCACTAAGTCCCTTGAAGCTTTCATGAAGATCCTTGAGTAGCCTTATAACCGTGTTTTGAACTCTGTATCTAGTAGTTCGCTTGTTTCCATTTCTTTCATTTGTGACATGTTTCTTTGTCTCCCCATTTTGGCTGTTTCCCTGTGATTGTTTCTATTAGGTAGAGCTACTATGTCTCCTTGAGTAGGTAGAATGGCCTTGTGTAGTAGGTGTCCTATAGAGCCCAGAGACTCAGCCTCCCTAGTCACCTGAGCTGGGCACTCTAGGTGCACTCCTGTGTGGGCTGTGTGCACAGTCTTCTTGTAGTTGAGCCTTGATTGCTGTTGGTGTCAGTGGGAGGAATTGACTTCCAAGCCAATTGGCTGTGAGGACCAGCTGCGATTACAGTGGGAGAGCTGCTGTGCAGGAGACACCCCTGTGGAGCAGGACTTGCTTCAGTGGGACTTTGGTGCTCACTGAGTCTTCCCTTTGAGTGTGTCACAGTGGATGTGTAGAGTTGTAATCTGGTATGGTCTGAAGTTGTCCACCAGGTGCACTGGCTCTATGGTCTGCAGGGAGGTGCAAAGTCAGCCACTGCCTGGGACCACCTGGCAGGAGCTACAGAGACATCTGTAGATGCCTGCTATTTGTATTGGTTTGGAAGTGCCCAGGCAAGGCCCAGCTGTGAAGCAAGACAGGCTGGTGCTAATGCTGTGTCTTGGGCCTTTTATTGATAGGTTTGGGGCACGTTGACACCAGCTGCAGCTTGTTTGAGAGATGTTAGCAAAGTCTAAGCCTGAGCCAGAACAGGCCCTTCATATGGAAAAGCTGCTGCAAATAACTTGGGTGGGACTGCAAATTGGATGGGGCGGGGCCTCAGGGAATATAAGGGCAGAGCGAACCGTGTGGGCCATGCTGATGGAAACTCAGATATGGCTCCCAGTCAGCCCTGCGACAGGGCAGGTCGCAGCACAGGAATAGTGATCCCTGGGAGCACCCCTTTGTGGGAGAAAGCTGCTCCCGAGTTCCTGCCCCGATGCCAGACAATTCAGTTCCTCCCTGTATGTGTCTGGGTCCTGCAAAACCCACCTGGTGCTGGAGCTCAGGGCTTGAGTCTGAGTAAGTTCGTTTGCTGGCCCTTTAAAAGGAACCCCTGAGTCTCCTGTAGCCTCCGAGACTCTCAGCCACACTCCCCACTGGTTTTTACCACTCGCAGTTACAGGGGTTTCTTCCCAGCTCTGGAACCCTGGACTGGGGGTCTGGTGTGGGGCTGGGATCCCTTGCTCCTCACGGGTGGCCTCTGCAGGGATGATCTCCCTCCCGATTAAATAAATGGCACATGTGGGCCTATTCTGTGCCTCAGTTCCTCCTACCAGTCTCAATGTGCTTTCTTTACTTCTCTAGTTGTAGTACTTCCATTAAGCCAGCTTTCAGGCGGTTCTCAATGATGGTGGTGCTGTATTTTAGTTGTAATTTTGATGTGCTTGTGGGAGGCAGTGAGTACCGCATTTACCTGTGCCGCCATCTTCTAGCTTTTTCTAATTTTCCTAACTGTCTTTTGAAGTGCAAATGTTTTAAATTGTAACCAAGTTCAAGTTACCCTTTTTTCTTCTATGGTTCATGTCTTTTATATCCTACCTAAATAATATTTGCCTAGCCCAGGGTCATAAAGATTTTCTTGTTTTCTTCTAGGTGTTTATAACTTTAGCTTGTTTCTTTAGATCTATTACCCATTTTAAGTTAATGTTTATATATGGTGTGAGGTAAAGGTTGGTTTATATGTACAGTTTTTCTATGTGGATATCCAATTGTTACAGCACAGTTTATTGAATAGAATACCCATTTTCCACTGAGTTACTTTGGCACCTGTATAAAATCAGTTAACCTTAAATGCATGGGTCTCTTTCCAGATCCTTTATTTTTTTTTTCCCATTGATCTAAATATTTATTTGTACAGCAATTTCACAAATGTCTTGAGTGTGATATTAAGTCTTTTAGCTTTGTTCTTTTTCAAATTTGTTTTAAATATTTTAGGTTCTTTGAATTTCCATGTTAATTTTAGAATTATATTATCAGTTTTACAAAAAAAAAAAAAAAGCCTGTTGAGCCATTGACTGAGATTATGTTGACTCTCGATCAGTGGCTCTCAACCTTGGCTGCACATTAGAATCACCTGGGAATCTTTTTAAAATCCTGATTTCTGGGCCTCATCCTCCGGAAATTCTGTTTCTTTGTTACTAATGTTGTGGCCCCACCTCATAACAAAGAAACAGAATTTCCGGAGGATGAGGCCCAGAAATCAGGATTTTAAAAAGATTCCCAGGTGATTCTAATGTGCAGCCAAGGTTGAGAACCACTGATCTAGATCAATTTGGGGGGATTGACTTAATAGTTTTCAGTCTTCCAATCCAATATGGTGTCTCTGTCCACTTACTTAGATCTTATTTAACGTCAATGATGTATTATAGTTTTCATAACATTGGTCTTGCACATCTTGTGCTACATTAATTCATAAATATTTCATATTTTTGATGTTGTAAATTGTATTTTTTCAAGTTTTAATTTCCAATATCCATCGATATTATACAGAAATACAAAAACATTTTTGTCTATCAACCTTATATCCTGCAACCTTGCTTAACTCATGTATTATTTCTAGTAGCTTTTTGAGGTAGATTGCTTAGCATTTTCCATATGGTCAGTCATGTCATTTACAGAGACTTTTCCTTCTTTTCACTCTTTGTACCTTTTATTTCTTCTTATTGCAGTGGCTAGAACTTTTCACATTATGTTGAAAGGCGTTGTGAGATCCTTGCCTTGCTCCTAATCTTGGATAAAACAGCTTCCTTTACTGTTAAGTGTGATGTTAGCTGTTGGTTTTCACAGATGCCTTATATTAGATTAAGTTCCTTTCTAGTTTGCTGAAAATTTGCATCATTACAGGGTATTGAATTTTCTCAAGTGCTTTTTCTACATCTATTGAGATAATATTCCTAAAAAATCTGTTAGTAGTAGGACTTTATTTCATTGTAACATTATTATATATTGTCATTTATTTCATATAACATTTCATGAGGTCGATATATCATTGATCAAATTCAAATAAATGCAATCCTAAACGCTTGAAAAATGGTTTGCTAAGTGAATATAAATAGTGAACAGAAGGGAATAGGAAAATTTAACCTAGAAATGAAGAGAGAATTTGAAAAACTACAGATTATACAAATTCATTAATTAACATATTCTATCAGTACATTATAGATGGTTTAATAAATATCATTAGTTTTTATTTTAGGAAGGAATATCTTCCTCAAGGAGGGAGGTTGTTAAGGATCTATAATAAAATATTTAGCCCTGACCGGTTTGGCTCAGTGGATAGAGCCTGTGGACTGAAGGGTCCCAAGTTCGATTCTGGTCAAGGGCATGTAACTTGGTTGCGGGCACATCCCCGGTGGGGGGTGTGCAAGAGGCAGCTGATCGATGTTTCTCTCTCATCGATGTTTCTAACTCTCTATCCCTCTTCCTTCCTTTCTGTAAAAAATCAATAAAAATTAAAAAAAATATTTAGAAATGAATAAAACATTTTAAAATGTACATAATTTTATTGGAAATTAAATAGATTGGATATTTTCAGTAACTCATTTTTATAAATAACACTTTTGTTTTATTACTGTTTTTAGTAGAATCAAGTCTCTTTCTTTTGCCTAATTCTTGGGATTGGTTTTATGAAAAGTTAGTTTTTGATGTTGCTTTGACTTGAGTGTTTTCAGAGAGAGTTTTATCACTTCAAAGCTCTATTAAGTTTAGAATCTAATGTGGAGAGTCTAATATCTTTTGTTTTATTTTGTTTTCCCTCTTGTTTTTAGTTAGGCACACGTACTATTTAATTTATACTGAACTGTTTTATCCCCTGAGCTTTGTTTCTCAGTGATCATTATTAAATGTTTGTCATGGCTCTGAGTCATAGCAATGTGAATTACATATCCTTAGTTCTGGCAATACATTGTGAAGAGAAAGTATTACTGTACTGCAAGTAGCCAGGATGTTTGTTTGCCACGTATGCATTATTCTGGATTTATGCAAACCAACTGTAGTTCCCTTTGTGGTTAACCTGAAGAAAAGGCTGTGGTTTTGTTTTTATCCTTAATCTTGAAAGAGGAGGACATGAAGTATTTTTACACCTGGTTCAAAACTCCCTTATTTGATTATTCTGGTTTGCAATTGCTATTAATATTTTTCTTATCTGGCTAAACTTAGGGTTTGAGTTTCATACTCAATTTCAGACATCAGTGTTTGTGTGTGTGTATGTGTGTTGCAAAACTCTAAAAATAGCAGTATGAAGCTTTCTAAGTAACTCTTGATCTTAAAGGAACTTTTAAAAATCAAATTAATATTTGAATGATATCTTTTGAAATACATCAGCAAATTTTAAAAATACTATTTTTTTTTAGTTCTAAGTGTTTTTATATGTGTTGATATGAAACTGTAAAGCAATAAAAATAGTGTGCCTTCTGGGAAATTACAATTCTATTGGAATTAACACTGAAAAAGTAGTTAGGAACTTACCATGTAAAAGACACATTACAATAACTAGGAATTTATACTAAAAATTACATATAATATTAAAATTACAAAATATCCAATTCAGAATTTAGTAGCTACACACGAAGTGTAATTATATCAAAACATTTGTTGCACTTTTTAAAAATATCTAAAGGACTGCAGTCTTCAATGCTTTTTTGTATTCTCTAGCCTACTTTAATTATCTGGGGCAGGATGGGAGGGTCTTTCCCTTTCTGTTGACCATGTATTTAGTGTTCCTGACCTCTATTTTATTTTTCTGCTGCTAATGTGCTGTGAGTTTGGAATTATGTAATTGGGTTTAGGATAGAGTTGGACTTGGAATCAGGAATATTGTTGCTGAACTTCAAAAATTAAGAATCATATGGGCATACAAGTATAGGAGGAACAAGAAAGAGTATAAATTGATGTCTTCAGTTTGATAATAGCTATCAAAAATTAAATATCCATACCTTTGACTCATCGGGTCTACTTCTAGGGATTTAATCCATAGCAATACAAACGTGTACGAAAGATATATGCGTATAGATGTTTATTAAAGCTCTAGAGGCCCAGTGGACGGATACATGCACCGGTGGGGTCCCTTGGCCTGGCCTGCGGGGATCAGGCCGAAACTGACTCTCCAACATCCCCCGAGGGGTCCTGGATTGCGAGAGGGCACAGGCCAGGCTGAGGGACCCCACTGGTGCATGATCGGCGCTGGGGAGGGACTGAAGGAGGGCTCCAGGCGTGTCTGGCCCGTCTTGCTCAGTCCCAGGCGGGGCTGCCTGATCGGGACTGGCCCACCAGGGAGGGACCATGGGAGGTTGGCTGGCCGGCGGGGTGGGAGGACCGCAGTAGGACTCCAGAATGTGTCCGGCCCATCTCGCCCAGTCCTGATTGACTGGACCCCAGCAGCAAGCTAACCCACCCATCGGGAGCATCTTCCCCCTGGTGGTCAGTGCGCATCATAGCAACTGGTAGAACGAACAGTCAGACACTTAGCACATTAGGCTTTTGTTATATAGGATTGTTGATGTAGTGAATAATTGAGTTCAACCTATATGTTTATTAATAGAGGAATAAGTAAATTTCAACATGTTTGTACTCTGGAATACTGTGAGGAGAGGGTACTATGGAGTGTGGAAGCTCTGGAGTCAAGTTGTCAGGTTTGAATTCTGAATTTATCATTTGCCAGATGCATGACATAGGGCCTTAGTTTTCTCATCTATAGAATGGAGGTAATTGAATCTATTTGTGTGACTATTAAACCAAATTGTATAGATCAGTGCTTAAAATATAAGTGCTCCATAACATTAGTCTATGTTAATGTATGACTTTGCAGTTATTAAAATGAATAAAAGACATTTATAAAATTCTAGCATGGAAAATCCCCACCATAATTTAAGTAAACTTATTTTAGAGCAATGTGTTCATATGGCATAAGCACCTATTTGTAAGTAAAAAATTTTTAATGATATATGTTCATATATGTTAATATATGTAGATAAATCTGGAAGGATAAACTCACATCTTAACAGTAGTTACCTCTTTTGAGTGAAGTTGGGTGGAGGGGAAGCAGATTATCATGTTTTTAAAGAAATGTTTTATTTTTTAAAGCATGTATTACATTTATAACTACATTTTAGAAAAAGATTCCATAGACTGTAAGAATGGTAGCATTTTTTGACTAGCCTTTATTTTACTTAAAAAACAAAACAAAACTGAAAAGGTTTTGTTCTCTAAATGATGTGTCTCACTAGTGACTCATTCAGATTTTCCTTGTAGGAACATGCTTACCCAGCTGATGAACTCATGCCTTTAACCTGCAGAGGTCGAATTAGAGGCGAGGAGCCAAGTCGGGGTGATGTTGACGATGCCTTGGGAAAGTGAGTATTAATACAGGGATGGCAGGCATCTCAACGTTCCTAAGTCTGAGACTTCTTGCAGTGGTTCTCAACCTTCCTAATGCCGAGACCCTTTAATACAGTTCCTCACGTTGTGGTGACCCCCAACCATAAAATTATTTTCGTTGCTACTTCATAACTGTAATGTTGCTACTGTTAGGAATCGTAATGTAAATATCTGATATGCAGGATGTATTTAGGCGACCCCTGTGAAAGGGTCGTTCGACCCCCAGAGGGGTCGCGACCCACAGGTTGAGAACCGCTGTCTTAGAGGCAGTGTACAGTCGTGTTTCTGGGGATCGCTTGAATTTCAGTGACTGCTTTAAGTGTTACATTAAGTTTCTTTCTTCCCTCTGTTGTCTTTTGTAAAAAATTAATTAATTTGCCTCTTAGTTCAGTGAAAAGTTGAGTTAAGAAGGATGTCACTTTTAACGTGTATAAAGTCATTGACATAAGGTGCTGATGCTTTAATATTTTTATTTGCATTAAACAGCTAGTGAATATTTCTATTCATTTTGAAGGATGTGGAGCTGAAAATAAATATAATGTTAAGGCTTTTACAGTTCTTCCAGTGCCTTATTTCTATATTTAATGGTTAAATTGCACTACAGATGCATGGGGTACTAGTTAATAGAAACTGCCAGTCAGTTATAGATCCATCTGCTTATACATTCATGGCTAAAATAATCAGAATTCTAATGTTTTGTATCTCATTATACTTGTTTCTTAGATTTTCCCTGACACTGATTGATTCTTTGGACACTCTTGTGGTAGGTTTGATTTTTCTTGAATTTACTTATGTTATAAATTTCATAATATGCACACAGTAAGTCTGAAATAGAAGCCTTTAGAATTCCATATGTAATGATCTTTGCTTCTAAATAAATCTTTTACACTATTGAGTTACTAATGTCACATGAATGTCAGATGAAATTCTGTGAAATCATGGAGATACTCAGATAATTTATAGGTATGTCAGCTTATATGATGACACCTTCCTTAGGAAGGTTGTTGCTGCAGAATTTACATAGATTTTGAGAATGAGAAGGGAAAGCAGTCAATTTAAAATCAGGTTTTATATTATATTTACTCAGTCCTTACCCTGAATTTTACTTTTACCTGAATTTCAATCAGGTATTCTTACGGAATATTTTATGTCTAAGTTAGAATTTTTAGTGAGAATATCAAATCAAGTAAAAAAGCATTACAAAATATTATCAGATGAAAAGATTAAACAGTCAAGCAAAGGAAAACCACTTTAAAATTTTTTATTTATTGATTTGAGAGAGAGAGAGAAACATTGATTTGTTGTTCCACTTATTTGTGCATTCACTGGTTGATTCTTGTGTGTGCCCTAAGGATCGAACCTGCAACCTTGGCATATGAGGATGATGTTCTAATCAACTGAGCTACCTCACCAGGATCAGAAAACTACTTTTAATGGATCTAGAATCTAACTAACATCTAATAGTGCCATCTTAACACATTTCGTACCACATAGAAATCTCTAATACATACGCCAGGGACCGCACGTTTTTGGGCAAACTGCACGTCATTTAAATCATCATAACTACAGATCATAATGCACTTTAGGTGTTGTTTTTCAATAATTATAACATTTTTATTTACAAAAACAATTAAACAATTAAACAATTAAAGTTCCTAGTACTTTTTAAATGTATGATACTGCGTAAAACATTTTCTAAAAGCGCCAGGAACTTGAAGACGAAGACTATTTGAATGACCAAAATACAATGTAACTGTAATGCTTTATGGGTTCGTGCAATTATATAGTTTTTCGTAGATTGACCTGCATGGTTTCCACCAATGAGATCGCTTCATTCGATGTGGACAAGACAGTGTGTTGACATCTAAGGTCCCTAACAGATGGCACGAGAAACACGAGAAAGCTCGTGAGCGGTACGAAAGGTGTTAATTTAGACTAAAAAATCAGTGCAACCTGTGTAGTGACAGTGACCCCTTCATGGAGCTCATTGCAAGAATCCATGGAGTTCTTAGCTTAGTCAGGATTCTAGACCCTCGTGGTGGTGGTAATAATAATAATAATAATAATAATATTAAGCACTTAAGTCAGACACTCTACTAGAAGTACTTCACATACATTGCTTTGTTTAAGAAAACAATCCTATGAGAGTAGGTATGCCCTCTTTTTGTATATGTAGGAACTAACTCAGAGATGGAAGTTACTGTGATTAGATAGGTAATGAGAAGGAACCAAAATTCAAATCAGAGCTTGCTCTTGACCTCATATTGTAGTGCCTCCTTAGCTCAGGGTTGGGGCATCCATGTGGTGAAGGTGGCAGGTGGTGTATGGTTTAGGGTCAGTTGATCATCCCCTGAAGGATGTGCTTTCTTTCAGGAAGAAACTTTTAAAATGATGTTTAGTGCATAGGATGGTTTTTTTGTTTAGACTTGGAAACCACATCCCTGTGGAGCTCACCTCAGGTAGCTGTAGGTCATGGATTATATATATTAAGAAACCAGTTAACAGTTCTGATGATTGATTAAAGTCCTAATAATATTTCAGTGTCTTAAAAAGAAGTTTATAAAGAGTCCTTATAATATAGTTAAGCACTTGTTTGTTTGTTTTCATTTTAGATATCATATTTTTTATTATATGTTTAAGGGAAATATTTTGTATGTGTTGCTTTTTAGAGTCATAAGATGTTAATTTGCTTTTAGTAGCTCATTCTGAGGATATTTTTCTTTGACTTTGTAGTAAATAACGATTTTTATAATTTTATTCTAGGTATTAAATAAAACTAAAGAATTTGAAGATGCAGTGAAAAAAGTTTTAAGAGATGTTAATTTAGATAATGATGTAGTTGTATCAGTCTTTGAAACAAACATCAGAGTTCTCGGGTAAGTATGTAAGACACTAAAGCTATAATTTTAATAACAGAAAAGCTTAAGGTATACTATTTATTTCTTAATGGTAGTAAAGCAAGACATTTCTTATGCCTAAAAGATAAAAGTTGGGGTATTATGAAACAGGCTGTAAGAGGACTGTGAATTGAATCAGGCTCAGATAGCAGCAGGTTTTAGAAATAGTTGTAGACTCAGTATATGTCCCTGTATAGTGTTTAAAAGACTCGGTTGAATGTTTGCCTGTTACCTACATCACACGTTTTTCACTAGCAATATAGTTTGCTAACTTTTGCCAGCACTTCTTCAAGCCAAATGAAACTAAATTTATAGGATTACCTTTCAACTACACAATTTGAAATACTCTTGGAACATTTAAAAATATGAATTACAATATTAATTCAGATTTCAACACTATTAATTTCTATATTTAATGGTTACTTTTGTGTTGAACTCATTTTCTTTCTTTTTTTTTTTTTTTAAATATATTTTATTGATTTTCTACAGAGAGGAAAGGAGAGAGATAGAGAGTTAGAAACACCGTTGAGAGAGAAACATCGATCAGCTGCCTCCTGCACATCTCCCACCGGGGATGTGCTCGCAACCCAGGTACATGCCCTTGACCGGAATCGAGCCTGGGACCTTTCAGTCCGCAGGCCGACGCTCTATCCACTGAGCCAAACCGGCTTCAGCAGAAGATTATTCTTTTTTTTTTTTTAAATATATTTTATTGATTTTCTACAGAGAGGAAAGGAGAGAGATAGAGAGTTAGAAACACCGTTGAGAGAGAAACATCGATCAGCTGCCTCCTGCACATCTCCCACCGGGGATGTGCTCGCAACCCAGGTACATGCCCTTGACCGGAATCGAGCCTGGGACCTTTCAGTCCGCAGGCCGACGCTCTATCCACTGAGCAAAACCGGTTTCGGCCTCATTTTCTTTTGTCAAAGTAAGTCTGTTCAATTAATTTTAAGAAATTTTTAAAAGTTAAAAACAAGTTAAGAAATAGTTATGTAGCTTTTCTGACTTTATTAATCTATTACATTTAATACAGAGTGGGAAGTTGTTTTTAATTTTTTAATGTTATATTTAAGAGAGGTAAAGATTTCATAATGATATAATTAAATTAGTTAAATTAAAATTTTGTTAAAATTAAATTTGTCAAGCTTGTTAAAATAAGTGACTTCTTGATGTTCTTTAAGAAAATTTTAGACTTTTAAGAATGCCAAACACTTTACAACAGGTAGAATATCTGAATTTTTTTAATACTGGCTTCATAATTATAAAGGTTTGCCATAAATGAGTAGCTAGAGTTAGGTAAGAAATTAAATTCTTCTGTGGTCTTTCCTTATGTGTGCAAAATTGTTGATAACAAGACACCCACATTTTTTTTTAAATATATTTTTATTGATTTCAGAGAGGAAGGGAGAGAGAAACATCAGTGGTGAGAGAGAGAATGATTGATTGGCTGCCTCCTGCACGCTCCCTACTGGGGATCGAACCCGCAACCCAGGCACGTGCCCTTGCCCGAAATGAAACTCTGGACCCTTCAGTCCACAGGCCAACTCTCTATCCACTGAGCCAAACTGGCGAGGGCAACACCTATATCTTTGTAGGTGTTGACGTTCGCGTACCTGTAAGATGTGGATTATGTTTCACCTTTGTGATTGCAGGGGTCTTTTGGGTGGACACTCATTGGCAATCATGCTGAAAGAAAAGGGCGAGTACATGCAGTGGTACAATGATGAACTTCTGCAAATGGCAAAGCAATTGGGTTACAAGCTTTTACCAGCTTTCAATACTACCAGTGGCCTTCCTTATCCAAGAGTAAGTAATTCTGAAAAATATATACTTTATATTTTTCTATATATAAAGTCTTTATATACTGCCTTGGCTATTTAAAACAACAACAGTGAATTTTTGTGATGGAGCCATTGTTCCTCTCCTGCTTGAGACTGGAGACAAGTACTTTATAGCTAAATAAGTTTATATTGACATTTCAGTTAATTTGGATTTGAGTGGTGTGAGAATTTAGATGATTTTAAACCTTTTATGTGTCACTGCATAACAGATTAGATTATGCTGCAGAGGGAAAAAACAGATGCCAGACTCAAATTTGGGCACAGAATGGGTGGTGCAGAAGATGCAGTCGAAGCAGTGAGAGTAGGTGTTAACTGTCCAGAGGAGAGGTTCGAGAGAGAAGGGGAATAGGGAGCAAGTGGAGCGGTGAGGAGGGGAGTGTGCAGGGATGGAGGGAGGAGAAGTACAAAGTAGTGTGTGGCATCAGAAAATCTTAAGTAGAAAGCTCCAAAAGGAGATGTTCTAGAAAACATTAGAACTATGTGCAAAGAGAGCCTTGAAGATGTAACGTGGTAGAATAAAGGGGAAAGAAGGATTCAGTGCCAGGGGTCCTCAAACTTTTTAAACAGGGGGCCAGTTCACTGTCCCTCAGACCATTGGAGGGCCGGACTATAGTTTAAAAAAAAACTATGAACAAATTCCGATGCACACAGCGGCAGCAAAAACACCCGGCGGGCCGGATAAATGTTTTCAACGGGCTGCAGTTTGAGGACCCCTGGTTCAGTCGATGAAAGTATAGGACCATTCATTTTGAGATTTCTTCTCTGTTGGTTAGAGTCATTTGGTGGCAGAGTCATTTGAAGGCGTTTTAGGCCCCCTCCCCCCCCCCACCCCCCGCCAAGCAAAAAGGTTATATTTAAAGCAAAGGGTTAGAAGCCTTCAAAGATAGAAAAAAACTCTCTCTTCTGATTTATTTCATTCTTTATTAACACCATTACTCTCTCCCTCTTATCCAAATCAGACACCTCAGCCATTACCAAGCTCAGTTTTTTCTTATTGCTACTACTCTAGTTGAAACCAATATCATCTTATTGTGAAGCTATTGTAAATGCCTGTCTTACTATTTTCTCTCTGGTTTATGCTTTAGAGACTTAAAAAATTAATCTTACTAAAACATTTTTATTAAATTATCCTCAGAAGTTTTATTGACTCTCTCTGTTGTACTAAATGTCTTAACTTTCTAAATTCCTTATGGTGTGGCAATAAACTTCCTTTCTGATGGTCTCTCGTACCCTGAACCTCAGCGAAATGAGTATTTCATTTCAAAACAATCTATTAGTGTCCTCCAAACCACCTGGGGTTTTACTTATTATTTTTTTCATTGCCATGCCGTTAAGCCTGCATCTCTATAATCTGGAATAACCCCTTTACCAATATAAATCAAATAAGACTCATTTCCTCCATCAAGAAGTCTCTGACTAGAGATACAGCATGATATAGGGCAGTGCTTCTCAAATTAGAGATCACAGCCCATTGATTTTACCCACCCATATAGTGGATTGTAACCAACACTTTTTTTCCCCTTGAAACAAACTAACATTAAATCTCTTATTTAAATTTCTAGTTTTTGATATTTTAAATAGCTCTTCTTTATACATGTCTTTATACTTATTTCTTCCTTAGGATAAATTACTAGAATAGGAAATAATAAGCCACAGAAATAGAGAATGCTTTTTAAGATTTTGGGAACTTATTGTCAATTGTTCTTCAGAAAGTTTCCACTTTTGTAGTTCCTCAGTGTTGTATAAAAGTATATGTGTTACTGTACTGTTGCCCTTAGTGTATATTATCACTCTTTTGTCAATCTAATGAGAAAAAATTGGAATCATCATTTTTTGCAGTACTGAAGCCAACATAGCGACCCACTCGCCGTGTCTCACCTACATTTCACTTTTGTTGTCTTTGTTGATGTTGCCTGTCTCCTTGCTCAGATAGTCCTAGAGAGTCTTTTGATTGGCATTGTTAAGGTAATAGGCATCCCCACTGATTGGTTTCTGCAGTTAAGTAGAAATACACATTTATTTGAGCTTCTCTTTATAAGAGGCTGAAAAATAACTGATTTGGGAACATACTCATGATGTTTTATATTTGTTTTTTTGTTTTTATGCTAAATCGTTGGCATTTACTTTCTTTTTGGTTATTTATTTGGACTACAGTAAAACATTCTATTTTTAATCAATTTCTGGTCAGTTTAGTTCTGGTTAATCCAGGTTTATACTGTAGTATCATAAAAAGACAGTATGGCTGTTTTTGAATTATAAAAAAGTACTCCTTTGAGAAAAGAGTTTTGTACTATTTGTTAGTCTATTAGCAAAGCTGTACTCAATATTTCAAAACTTTTAAAACCTGAAAACAAAATTTTAATTTCCTTTTAAATATATACCATGATTTAATCAGTGTTTTCTTTATGAAGAACTATTTAATATGGTACTGGTTTTTCACAAATTCTCAAGTAAACCTAATTTCTAGAGTTGGTCTAGTTCCCTATTCTTATATTAATTAGTTAAAATGTCCTGAAAACAAAATTGTTACAGAAGTTATTTTCTCTGTGTAATTCTTACAATGATATTGAGTTTCAATATCGTTGAGGAAGGAACTAAATGAAAACTTATTAACTCCATGAATATACTTCCCTAGATGTTAATTGGAAAGTCACAAAGATCAACAGATGGAATTTCAATGTTTAGTTGTTTTGTGAATTATTTTCATATTTTGATAAGAAGTCTTGATTGAAAAATTCTCTTATCTAGGAATCATTATCTTTTGATAATTGCTAATAATCACCTTCTGACTTTATTTAGATTAATTTAAAATTTGGTATCAGAAAACCAGAAGCTCGGACAGGAACTGAGACCGATACCTGTACAGCATGTGCAGGTACCTTGATCCTTGAGTTTGCTGCTTTAAGTCGATTCACAGGAGCAACAATATTTGAGGTTTGCTTTTCATAGTCTTTGATCTCCTGGGTATTGGGCATAACTAATTTTATATCTTTTTTTCATTGGTCAACTATTAGGATTATCAATCAAAAGATTACTGTTATTTTAGTGTACTTTTGTCTAAATTTTATCACAGTCTTTGTCAGAAAATATAGAAGTCATTGTGAGGTAAATGTGTTAAATACAATTTTTCAAATGAACACTAGTTGATTTATTGACTCTTCTCTCACAGAGTTACATGCTATTTAAAAAGTGGATCTGAAATGCTTGTTTGTTTCAAAGATGGTGTACAAACTTGTCTCCTCCAATTTTCTAAATAAGAGTCTAAGGAGATTTTCACTTTGAATTTAAATGACAGAAATTATTTTATCAAATGCATTTAATTATGCCAGAAATTAGTACACTTTAATAATACGTGTGTATGAATGTGAACTTGTACTGCAAGTGTAAATGAACCTGGATGGTTTCAAAGTGAGATCACTGCCACTAAATAGCATTTTTAGAGCCATTATTTTTAACTAGATTTGATTGGCTGAAAAAAAGCTAAAATTTGGCTTGTAAGGAAATTTAACATATATTATTAATTGTTATCTTGGGAATTTTAGTTAATCCTTAAAGTATGCTATGAGTCTTTGATTTTTGTTTCTTTGTTTCCTGTTTTCCAGAGACATGAAGTTATTCAAGTATGCTTTTCCTCTTTTTAATTACAGGAATATGCAAGAAAAGCTCTTGATTTTCTCTGGGAAAAAAGACAGCGAAGTAGTAATTTAGTAGGTGTGACCATAAATATCCATACAGGAGATTGGGTGCGAAAAGGTATGTAAGTTGGCTTTTTCAAATCAAGCTTCTACATCAGTGTTTCCCAACGTGGGGCACAACCCCACAGGGGAGCAGTTTGATTTTTAAGGGGGGAAATTCGAGAATGAGTTATTAACAGTGAAGTTTTTGCATTTCTTATGGTTCTAGGGGCCTCATACTAGTATACAGTATATCAGAGGTCCTCAAACTTTTAAAACGGGGCCAGTTCACTGTCCCTCAGACATTCCACACATGCGCACTGCGGGTCTGGGATGAGTCGGCTGCTAAATAGGACAGGCAGCGGCAGCAAAAACACCTGGCGGGCCGGATAAATGTTTTCGGTGGGCCGCATGTGGCCCGCGGGCCGTAGTTTGAGGACCCCTGCAGTATATAAATATATATTGTGACATATTTATGCATTTCAGTTCTCTATTATGTTTTGAAACCTGATTTGCTATTTTTTTCATCTCACTTGATATTATTACTAGTAGCCCTGGGCACGAATCTGTGTGCCAGTAGCTCGCCAGTAGCTTGCTGCCGCCCTCCAGTAGCTCTCCGCCCGCTGCCCCACCCTCCTGTAGCTTCCCCTGCCTCCCTTCTCCCCATAGTTTGCTGCCCTGCCCCCTCCTGTAGCTCTCTGCCGCCCACTTGTAGCTCGCTGCCCCACCTTCCTGCTGATCTGTGAACCCGTTGTTACGTGGTCGGTCGTTATGCTTCACGGCGTAACGACCATTTGCATATTATATCTTTATTATATAGGATCTTTTTAACAATTTCTTAGTTATTTCTTCCTCAGTACTTCAGCTGTCCTTTCGTTCTTTTCTTTTTCTCTGTCATGGATGCCGTGTTCTTTGGAAGCTTGTTTAGACCAAATTAATGGCCTTTTAGGCTTCCTCCATGTGAATAGGAGTTCACTTTTTGAATAATAAGAATTATATGTCACAGAGGGGGCATCAGGATTTTAGAGATGCTTAGGTGGGGCATGGCCAAAAAAAGGTTGGGAACCCACTGCTCAACATCCTTAGAATGGTTGGGAAATAAAGGATTTTCATTTGTTAAAATAATTTTTGGGACAGTATAAAGCAGTGTTTCTCATAAGAATCCTGGAATTATCACTAATTAGCCTGATTTTTTTCTTTGGTGTGCCAAATAATAGCACACTTTTTCTAGGTGATTTAGTGTTCTATTTCATACCTTAATGGATTTAGCATTAAAGATAGAGGGTATAGTTGAAACAGTAGAACTAATTTGAGAACCTCAGCCATCAGAATACCTTAGCCAGCTCACTTGAAGGTATAGTTAAGTGGAAATCTGTATTTAACAATGTTCTTAATAATTCTTACTAAAATTATTTTGAATTATGAGACAAAGCATATAACAATGTTATATGAGCAAACAGGATATAGGATTGTATAAAGAATATGATTTTATCTTGATAAAATAAGCATAGATGAATGGAAATATATTAGAATACTAGTGACCTGACCTGGGACACCGCGGGACTGCCCCGAGTCCCAGATTCCTGCCGGCTGCTCCCCCCAATGCACCTCCTGGTCAAGTCCCCACCCATGCTGCGCATGCAGCCTCCTGCTGATGGGGCGTGAGGGTGTCACAACCATTTGCATATTAGCTTTTTATTATGTAGGATTCCTAATGAGGTTATCTTTACATATTTTTCTATTTCCCAAAAGGCTTATGTTGTTACATCTAAAATAAAAAATAACTGCCTATAATTAAATAAATTAAAAATAGAATTACTAATTTGAATATATTAAAATTTTGACTCTATTCAGTATTGTATATAATTTTTCTAAGTTTTATCTAAATGGTTTCTGAAACTAATCTAAATCCTGGCTTTAGAATTCTGCAATTTCTTTTTATTCTTTTATTTGCGTTGGAACTCAGGTGCAAATTAATCATTAATTAATTTTAAATTAGTTTTAATTGTTGACTTACACATTCTCATCATTGGTCCATGCATGACCTATTTTATTTAGTCATTTTTAATATGTAACAAGCACCCACAAATGGATCATACATTACAAAAGCAACTTACTTGACAACCCGTTATTTCTGCATATGATCCTTGACTCTGCCTACCTCTGCAATATATTTGGACTTATTTATATCATCTTTATTATTTCAGTGTGTCCCACCTTTTCTGTTTCTCTTTAATTCTTTTTTGTTAATTGAACCCTATAATTGCCACCTAGTAAGACATGAACTTTAGTATGCTCTCCTATCCCTTTGTCTCCCCACAACTCCACTCTGTAATCCCTCTTTATGTCGATATCATATAGATAATGCATTCTTATTATGAATACCTTTTCTCTTTTTTTCTTTGGTCTTAACTCCCTCTTTCTTTAACGATAAATTTTATTAAGATATTCAGTCACTTATACTTTGGTCTTTTTTTTTTTAATCCTCACCCGAGGATATTTTTTCCATTGACTTTTAGGGAGAGTGGAAGAGAGAGGGAAAGACAGAGAGAAACATCGATGTGAGAAAAACACATCGATTGGTTGCCTCCTGCATGAACCCCAACCAGGCCCCGGGCTGAGGAGGAGCCTGCAACCAAGGTACATGCTCTTGACTGGAATTAAACCCTGGACCCTTTGGTCCACAGGCCTATGCTCTATCCACTGAGCCAAACTGGCTAGGGCTGGTCACTTGTACTTTGTATATCACTTGCAATATCTCTTAGATTTGTCTCTATTTTTTTTTTCTGGTATTTATCCCAAACTGTTTTTAGTAGCTTTAAATAACTTCTGAGGCCTTATATGCCTAACAGTAATTTTATTATGCTTTCACATTTGAGTGACAGTTGAGCTGGATATAATTTTCTGTTTAAGTTCTTTTCTTTCAAAGAAGTTTTTGAAAATACAACTCTATTGTCTTCTTATATCCTGTTAACAATCTGATATTATTCTGATTTTTATGCCCTTGTATATGATCTATTCTTTCTCTCTGAAAGAGGAAGAGTATCAAAGCCAAAGAGAAATTTCTAAAAATGTTGTTATAATTTTAGATATAGAATTTTCTCATTTTGGTATTCTGTGGACCCTTTCTATTTAAAAATCTTTATGTTTTTAATTTATGAAAAATTGATGCTTATTTTTTAGATACTTTATCCTTTTCATTTTTACTTATCTCTTTTTGTAGTTCCTATTATCAAAATCACTTCTATTTGTAGCCTCCACATATCTTAGCATATGTGTATATGTATATATATATTTTTGTTTTTGTTTTTTTGGTGCCCTTGACCGGAATCGAACCTGGGACCCTTCAGTCCACAGGCCGATGCTCTATCCAATGAGCCAAACCAGTCAGGGCTATATGTATATTTTTTATGTTTCTCAGTTTTATGTCCCATCTATTATGTTATTTTAACTGTTGATATATGTATTTTAAAGTGTCTCTTTTTAAAAAAATATTTTTTTATTGATTTCAGAGAGGAAGGGAGAGGGAGATAGAGATAGAAACATTAATGATGAGAGAGAATCATTGATTGGCTGCCAGCTTAATGCCCCCTACTGGGGATCGAGCCTGCAACCTGGGCACGTGAACTCACCGGGAATTGAACCATGACCTCCTGGTTCATAGGTCAATACTCAACCACTGAGCAACACCAACCAGGCAACTGTTATATATTTTATTTCATGTATTTCTGCTCAATTAAAATTTTTTTCTTATTTTGTATTGTTAATATCTTCCCTATCACTTTTAGATGTTTATTAGGCTAATTTAAATTTTTTGGTTTGCTATTCTAGTAATTATTTTTCTGACATATTCTTATTCCAGTATTCTCTTGTTCTTTTTGAAGTCATGCTTCTTAAATGTTTTGGACCTATAAGTTCATATTTCCTTGTCACCTACTTTGAGGCAAGATCTAATCCCAATTTCTATCTCGCTCAGTGGTCTTAGGCTTGAATTCTAAGAAGTTTTTAGAAATACCGATACCTGGAACCCTAGAGATTCTGATTCAGTTGCCCTAGAGTGTGCCCTGGGTATAGGGATTTCTATAAATTATAATTTATAGAATTATCATTTAGATTATAATTCACTAGCCTTAGGAGTTTGGAGGGGAAAGGTGGGGAAGAGAATGTCTAAAGTTATTTTCTGCCTCATTTGTCCAGCTCCTTCTGCAGGGCTTCTGTGCTGCCCTGGTTTTACCCCTGAGGATACCTGGAGCATAGATCTGACTCGCAGCAGGTGTGGGAGGAGACATGGTGTCTTAAGGCCATGGTAGGAGAGAAGCAAGAGCAAAGCTCCAACAGTGTCCCTCCTCTTTGATCCTTCTGTAGCATGCCTGGCTGCCTCCACTCCAAGCCAAAGCCATCCCCACCCCTCGCCCCCATCCCCACCCTCTGCCACCAGGTTTCATACTTTTCTTGTTACTTTCTCTTTTTGAATCTCCATGAAATTCTTGGAGGAAGAAGCCAACAATCAGTACTAATTTTAGCTATTAGAATGGATACATCCAAACAGTAGCCTTGTTTACGTACCTATTATAACTTTAAACATTGGTCTTCCTGATTAAGGGTCTGATAAAAAAAATACGTAATTAGTGATTCCTCTTTGGAGTTCCTCACTGAGAAAATGAGCTTAAAACATTCTTAAAACTAGTATTTCCTGCTTTTCAGTAAGACTTTTGTAAACCATTTTGCAAAGTAGCATTTTTTAACATATAAACTATGAACAAAAGAACAATTATTCATATGATAGGGTTAATATTTCTGTAAATGTGTAATTTTTACTTTAAACAGTTTCATGTTTAGACTAATTTTTCATTCTGAGTGTACTAGTACCTCAGTTGTACTATACAAATAATTTTTTACTAGTTTAATAAAGAATTATGTATGTGTTTCCCATAGATAGTGGAGTTGGAGCTGGCATTGATTCCTATTATGAATATCTGTTGAAAGCCTATGTCTTGCTTGGAGATGACAGTTTTCTGGAAAGATTTAATACAGTAAGTTGATCCAATTTTGTATTAATTTTAGAGCCAAGTTAATTTGAGTGCCAGATTTTGATAGAAACTCAATTATTTGAGTTATATTCTGAAAAATAATTATTTCTAAATGTGTTGTAGTAGGTTTTTTGTCAGTATTCCCTGATGATATTGGACAGGGAACAGGGTAAAAGCTATACATTCAAAAATTAGTTTACAAAGTAGTTTTATTTTCATCTCTTATCAGAAGATTTCAAGATCTGCCAGTAAGTAATATCTAATATTTTATGCAAGGAGGAGAATTTATTGGAATAAATTACTCGTTAGCTTTTTCCTTTGGATTCCCCCCCCCCCCCTCTTATTTTTTTTTTTTTTTTT
>NW_005353497.1:547073-567063 GCF_000412655.1 Myotis brandtii | reverse complement strand
TTTTTTTTTTTTTTTTTTTTTAAATCTTGGAAGTTTGACATAGTCCTTGATCACACCAAGCATGCAGGTTTTTGGAAACTTAGAGAAACTAGTAAGTATTCATTTCAAGAGCAGGTCCATAAGTCTCAAGTCTAGATCAGAGCCACAGGCATATTTTAGGGGAGAAGGAGAGTATTATTGAACCTGATTGGATCACCTTTGTCTGTAATTGAAGGAAACTGAAATTAGTACAGCAAACTCATCAGTTGTATCACTGTATTCTTTTTGAAATAATTTACCAGTTCTTTGCCCACCCATCAGTTTTTTCACATTATTGTGAGACAGTATGATATAGTAGTTAAAAGTATGGCAGTTTTCGTACCTGGGTTTAAATCCTGGTTGTACAACTGGTTTTGTGACTTTGGGAAAATAATTTTACATGCTTTGTCTCTGTTCCTCATCCACAAAATGTGAGTACTATTACTATTTATAGAGTTTTGGGTAGGATTAAATGAGTTGATGCATATGGAGTGATTAAATAAATAGTAGATGAGTTAGGAAAAAAACCACTGGTAAGTGTCCCAAGTAAGTCCTCATTTGGATTATAACAACATTCTCTTGTAAATGAGGACAGATAATTTTTTTGGCTCATTATCATTCATTGACTCTAACAGCTCAAATTGTTGTTACAGCTGAGAAATGACTAGCAGAAGATAGAAGAAGCCAAAGAGTTTTTAATAGCCTAAGTGACATAGTAGACCATAAGAGCAGCAACGGTGATTAATTAGATGCATTAATTTGGGTAGTGGTGGGCACTAGAGTATTATTTTAGCTGGGAAGGGCCCAAATTTCCTAGACACAGGAGAAAACAAAACTAACTCTATTAATCTAGAAGCCTGTAACTATATTTCAAGAGGATGTAAGAGCATCTATGGGCCACAAGAGTACTAACCATGGGCTAATTCCTCAGGATAGCCATGTTCAGATCTACTTCCCCAGAAGTTCCCATATTGACTATAGTCTTTAATGTTGTGCATCAGAGTTAACACAGGGGAGTATATACAATATATTTTAGAAAGAATCCCATCTAAAATAATTTAAATATTTACATAATGATGTCATACATTTATTTATGAATCCAGGTTTAATTCCGTTACAGTGCTATTTAATGAAATGCTGTGTTTAGAACAGCTCATCTCTTTTCATCTCCTTTCCTGAACACATTGTGATCTTTCAGCACTATGATGCCATAATGCGGTACATCAGCCAGCCCCCTCTGCTACTCGATGTGCATATCCATAAGCCAATGCTGAATGCTCGGACTTGGATGGATGCTTTGCTTGCCTTTTTTCCAGGTCTGCAGGTAAAAAAAACCCAGTAACTGTTTCCCTAATACAAAAGTAAAATGATTATAACTGAGTGCATTTTTGATCTCTAAATTTGAATTACCAAACAAACTCACATTTCAGAATTGTATTAATCTATATTTTTTTCTGTTTATAAAATGATTATAGATTAAAAAATCAACTCATGTTTTATTAGGTAATTTTGTTGTTATGTTTATTTCTAGGTCTTAAAAGGAGATATTAGACCTGCTATTGAAACTCATGAAATGTTATATCAAGTGATTAAAAAACACAATTTTCTACCAGAGGTAAGCAAATAATCTTTGGAATTCTAATTTATGTATACTATAAATTGCTAATTTAAAGGTAGAAAATGTCATCTTCAAGGTTGGCTATTCTTTCCTGTTATTTTTTCCTGGTTAAGTAGTTTATTTAATTTCTTTTTAGTTTGCACAGTATTTTATATGTTTATGCTTCATGTATTCAGAGAAGTCTAGTTTATGGTAATTCTGACATTTTATTTATTTTATGTTAAAAAAATACTCCAAATAAGTAGTTCTCAACCTTTGCTAATCCATGACAGTTCGTATTATTACATTCTAACTTTTACACATACCCACTAGGGAGACCTTTTTACTTTTTATTTTCTAAAGCTTATATTATAAAAATGATACACATTGAATATACTCTAGCTGATCACACATGCTCCCTGGCAATATGGGGAATCCCAGCTCTTCCTCATGCTGATTGACAGTTATTCTGCATGGCTTTTATACCTTGTATCAATAATATTCTTGCTAGCTTCTTGTGGCAGGATTTTAATAACATACTTTTTGGCTTTCCAGAAATTTACCATTAAAAACTTGCAAATTTATCTATGGCCTTGTTCTGTCCCTGCTTGTTCAATGCCCTCTGTGAGATATCTAAGCATTCCAACAATTTAGAATGCTTTCTAAAAGTGTTTGCTTTAGAAAGTAGAGTCTTACTAGCCTTCAGGTGAGTAGGGCTGAGTACTGTGTTGTAGAAAATTCATATTCACTCAGAAGAAGCTAAGGTTTCAACTAAATACATGCTATCACAAAAGAAATTTTACTTGGTTCTCATTTTAGTTGGCTCTGTTACTGAATACATTTCAAGTGAGACTAGTTTTATTTTTAAATAATGCCTTCCTTATTCCACAGGATTTGAAGTTGTTATAAAAAAAAGCATATGCTAAAATAGAAATATGAGAACTAGAGACTTAATAACTAAGAAAAAAGCGGAAATAAGGAAAAAGAAAAAAACACAATAATGTGGGACAACCAGGACCCATGTAGTGTCATTACTAGTTTCATAGTTTTTTCTAAGCTTCCTAGTAGCCAAAATGATAATTTAAAAAATAATTTCATTCAATTGGTAAAAATAGCAAAAACGAGTTGTGATTTTAAGCAATGAAAAAAAAAATTCATTTTATAAATGAAAATTGTTATCAGTATTTTAATTCTTTTTACTTGCTTATGATCTAATTTATATATCTGAACCTACTTGTTTATTATTTTTTAATCACATTTTTTTTCTTGTCTATTTGAATTTTTTGTGTGCAGGCATTTACCACAGATTTTAGGGTACATTGGGCTCAACATCCTTTAAGACCAGAATTTGCAGAAAGTACCTACTTCTTGTATAAAGTAAGCTAATTCACCTTCCTTTTTGCTGTTTAACTCCTCCTCCCCCCAATCCTCTGTTGTATATCTTACTATCTTATAATAGTAATTGGGTTTTCAAAGACCTTTTTTAATATTATAGTGGTTGGATATATCATGGTTCTTAATCATCTAGCTCAGCCGTGGGCAAACTACGGCCCGCTGGCCGGATCCGGCCCCTTTGAAATGAATAAAACTAAAAAAAAAAAAGACCCGAACCCTTTTATGAAATGATGTTTACTTTGAATTTATATTAGTTCACACAAACACTCCATCCATGCTTTTGTTCCGGCCCTCCAGTCCAGTTTAAGAACCCATTGTGGCCCTCGAGTCAAAAAGTTTGCCCACCCCTGATCTAGCTCATAGACTTGTTAAAAGATGCAAGAATCAACACCTAAGTTTTTTATGCCTTTTTATGATATGTCATTTCTTTAAAGAGAAATTTATATTCTAGAGCTGCTTTCTAAAATATATCTCTTGCCTTCTTTTAATCAGGGAAACTTTGAGGGTATTAGAAATTTAAAGGCTAAGATATACAATTGGATGGCTTTCCAATTGTGTGTTTAGCAATTCTATAAAGCAGAGTCTATGGCTTATTTTCAGAGCTAGGTTCTGTGTAACGTATGTTCCAGTGCCTGATACCTATAAATATGTGACAAATGAGTGTATGGTAATATATAAGCTGCATACGTGTGTGTGTATATATATATATATATATTCTCCTTTTTAATAGGCTACAGGAGACCCTTACTACCTTGAAGTAGGGAAAACACTTATTGAAAACTTAAATAAATATGCTAGAGTGCCTTGCGGATTCGCTGCCATGAAGGATGTTCGTACCGGAAGTCACGAGGACAGGTAAAACAATTCCTAAACATATGACTACTAGCTAGAATTCAGATATACTTAATGCTTTTTTTTAATTAATATATTTTATTGATTTTTTACAGAGAGGAAGGGAGAGGGATAGAGTTAGAAACATCGATGAGAGAGAAACATCGATCAGCTGCCTCCTGCACACCTCCTACTGGGGATGTGCCCGCAACCAAGGTACATGCCCTTGACTGGAATCGAACCTGGGACCTTTCAGTCTGCAGGCTGATGCTCTATCCACTGAGCCAAACTGGTTAGGGCAGATATACTTAATGCTTTTACAAAGAGTATTTGAAGGTACAAACCTTACTTTGTTGTGTTTATTTTTAAAACTCTTGAATAAGCTCAGTTCTAATTGTTTGAAAAGTTTATATTTTTATCATAGTGCCTGGCATGTAGTAGGTGCTCAAAGTATTTTTAAAAAGATGAATAAATGTTGTTAAATATCAGAACCTTGATATTAGGAGTATTAGGAATATTGAGGTTTTAGTTTCCTTTGTTAATAGTTTTTTTATATTATATAAAATGTTAGAAATTATCAAGGTGATAATGAATGATCTGGATTATTTTTCTTCAGACAAGAATTCCACAAAAAATAATATCATGGTTAATGTGTGTATTTTTATTGGTTGCTGATTTGGAGGGCTGGGAAAGACCATTGGCAGTTTCTATTCATTGGATACTTAGATGTAGATGGTATAAAGTATTCAGGATATAAAAAGCATGCTTTGGTTAATGTGACCAAATGTGTTAATAACTTAGCATTCCAGTTATTCCAAACACACTTATCTGTTCTTTGTTTTTAAATATATTTTTATTGACTTCAGAGAAGAGAGAGAGTGAAACATCAATGATGAGAGAATGAATCATTGATTGGCTGCTCCTGCATGCCCCACCCTGGGGACTGAGCCTGCAACTCATGCATGTGCCTGGACTGGGAATCGAACCATGACCTTTTGGTTCATAGGTTGACGCTCAACCACTGAATCACACTGGCCGGGCTATCTGGTTATTTTAACTGTTCAGAACATAGCAACACATCTCTGAAAGAACAGTAAAGCTTGTTTGCTCATTTGTTTAGCAAATACTCATTCCACAAATATTTCTCAAGGTGTCTTATGCACCAATTATACTAGTTTTTGAGGATTAATGATATAGAAACATTTATTTCCTGTCATGAATCGCTGAGGACAGGCAGATAAACAGGCTTTAAAACATTGGGTAAGTGCTATGGAACATATTAAAGGGACAGGACATACAAATTGGGGTGTGGTAGTCACTGAAAGGTTTCTGTGTCATGAAGGATGAGCAAGAATTAGAAGAAAGTGGTAGAAGGAGTTCCGGGCAAGGGTACTAGAGGCAGATGAAACATAGCACTCAACTTCTACTCAGAGTTGTCCCTTAGTCCTTTACTCAGAGTATTTAGGTAATAGTTACCAGTAATTAGGTCGGGGACCTCCTTCCCTGAGCACAGCTGATGGATGAGGAATGGATAGGTTTCTGTAAGCAGGCATATAGATAACAAACAGCAAGTAATGAAAGCATATAGCCTATGTATTTATCTGTAACATTTATTGACTGCTTCCTACATTCCAAGCACTCTTCTAATTAAGAACTTTGGATGTTTAACTCATTTGATGTTTACAACAACCTTCTGATGTGTAATTTCTATTATAATCTTCATTTTTTTTAATATATTTTATTGATTTTTTACAGAGAGGAAGGGAGAGAGATAGAGAGTTAGAAACATCGATGAGAGAGAAACATCGATCAGCCGCCTCCTGCACATCTCCTACTGGGGATGTGCCCGCAACCAAGGTACATGCCCTTGACCGGACTCGAACCTGGGCCCTTTCAGTACGCAGGCCGATGCTCTATCCACTGAGCCAAACCGGTTTCGGCTATAATCTTCATTTTATAGCTGAAGAAACCAAGGCACAGAAAAGTTAGGGAACTTGCCCTAGGTCACACAATTAGTAAGCTTAAGTTAATTCTAATCAAGGCAGATTGGCTTTTGACTACAATGCTAATTAATCACTTACTGCCTGCCAGGCATGGCACTTAACTTGAGGATGGAAAGATAGATCAGAATCAGTGAAAAAGTAGGTGTGTACAGAATTAATCACAACCATGTGATAGGTGCTATAGTAGAAGGAGGTTGAGGAATTACAGAGAATTACATGGCATTGTTTCTGGACCTCTTATCACTGCCTTTACTCCTTTCTGATTGTATTCCAGTATATAAGTGTCTCTTAAAATATCATGTCCAGAATTAACCAAACTCATCAGGTGCCTGGCACAACAGCACTGTTACCATCTGAATTCAGGCACGAGATTGTTCATTTTCTAAGGGGTTGAAGGGCTTACACTCTCTGCAATTGAGGTTCACTGCTTCATTGACTCACTCATGGCAGTATGTACCTCTCTGATGCATTGGCCTAACAAGAGGTTGAAAACTAATCTTAGTGTTTTATTATTAGATGTGCTTTAGTTTTTTGGTTTGGTTTTTTTTAGCAACTTTATTATGTTCAACTCACAGTGAACTTGTGGCTAGTTGACCTCAGATACTTAACTATGACCTGGTGACAAATGGGTGTTCTCCACCCTGCTCTTGAGCAACTGACTTAGAACTTTATACTCATCCCAACAAAAGTTCATATTTGTTGATTTTGGGGTTTTTTGTTTTGTTTTTACCAAAAAGAGAGTTTGACTCTCATCTCAGTCATCTAATGTATTAGCTAATCTACCTATATTTAGTGATCTGCAGTTTAGATGAACATGCCTTAAAAAAATTTTGGGAGCAGAATGTTGGATAAGACCACGACTTCATAGGATGGCATTTGAGAGCTTTCCATTACACGCTCTCTGCATTTGGTTGCCTCTTCCCTGCAGATCTTTCAGTGCTGTTGTCTGGCTCACCAGTGTCCACACGTCCAGTTTTCCAAGTGGAAAGATCTGTATTTTACTAATAGTAGATGATCACTGGAAAGAATTTAAGTGGAAAAAAAATGAGTATCTTCCTTAAGACACTTTCCCTACTTGCCCACCCTAAGATACCACTGTTGGCAATTTGATAAACAGTCTTCCAGACATTTTTTAAAATTTGTATTTATTGATTTTAAAGACAGGAAAGGCGGGGGAAGAGAGAGAGAGAGAGAGAGAGAGAGAGAGAGAAAGAAAAAAAAAAGAGAAAGAGACAGACGGAGAGAGAAACATCGATTTGTTGTTCCACTTATTTATGCATTCATTGATTGATTTTTGTATGTGCCCTGATCAGGGATAGAACCCACAACCTTGGCATATAGGGATAATGCTCCAACCAACTGAGCTACCCACCAGGGCAAGACATTTTAATGCCTGTGTGTTAAGCATTTGTGTACATGTTTATTGTTTTTAATACAAGTTAGATATATAAGATACCCAACTTGCTAGCTTTACCCAACTCATACCTAGTGATCTTATGTCTCTATTCTTTTCCAAGTGTTTCAAATGTTTGTTTCGTAGTCAGTTCTAGAATTTGTCAAAAATCAATATTCTGCTCATGAGTCTACAGTTCTCAAGCTAGCATTTGCTTGTAATAATAATTGTCAGTCCTTCAGAAAATATTAAATTATGACAGGTGTACTCAGGTTGACAGGGAACTATTTTATCTGTTTTATGAAGATTAACATCTAAAATGTTCAAAAAGGTTTTGACAGGTGACAGATGAATTATTACTCCAAAGTAAAACATTTATAGGTAGGAAAAATAATAATTTCTCTATTTTTGAGCTCATATTTATGCCAGGTACTATGCTAAACAATGGACATATAATCTCTTATTTAGTCTTTACACCAGTGTTAGGTGCTAATGATTATTATGTTCTTTATAGAAGAACAAACTGAAGCTCACAGTCCTTGTATAATATCCCCAAGGTTACACAGCTAGTCAGTGGATGTTCTTTTCTGTTTCCAAAGCCCATGTTCTTTACCACTGTGTTCCATGGCCTCTCCACTTCATTCTTTAGTAATGCTGTGTAAACTTGATTTCAATTTATTAAATGTTTATTGAGTACATTCTGTGTGCCAGGAATTGTGCTTGGCCTGAGGTCTGAAACTATGCATTCTGTCCAGTATGCTACAAGTTATTTATTATTGTCAAAAATTAGATGCTTTGGGAGGTGGTAAATTGATTAAATTTCATGTTACTATAATTACATCTAACAGCTATGCTCTTTTGCTCTTTTTCTGCCACTTTTAATTTTATTAAAACTTTTAAAAATTGCTTATTAAAACATTACAACATTAAGTAGTTTGTAAAGTCACATAGTTCTATCCCCTTTATTTTTCATACTGGAGGCCCAGTGCATGAATTCGTGTACCAGTGGGGTCTCTCAGCTTGGCCTGCGGGATCAGGCTGAAACCCGCTCTCTGACATCCCCCGAGGGGTCCTGGATTGCAAGAGAGCACAGGCCAGGCTGAGGGACCCCAATGGTGCACAATCGGGGTGTGGGAGGGACATGGGAGGTTGGCCAGCAGGGGAGGAATTGCAGGAGGACTCCAGGGTGTGTCTGGCCCATCTCACCCAGTCTCGGTTGGCCAGACCCCAGAAGCAAGCTAACCTACCAGTTGGAGCGTCTGCCCCCTGGTGGTCAGTGCACGTCATTGTGAGCAGTTGAGCGGCCTTAGCATATCATTAGCATATTATGCTTTGATTGGTTGAACAGCCAACCGGTCCACTGGACACTTAGCAGCATATTAGGCTTTTATTATATAGGATTCTCTTCTTGACTGGTATGTAAATATTTACAAAGTTATACTCCATGTGATTTTGTGTTGTACCTTTTTCCATGAAACTTTTTGTAAATGATTCCTTTACCTTTAATGCCTTTTTAAATTATCACTTAAATGGCTGCATAAAAACTCTATCAAAATTGTATTACATCATCCCCTTCAATTAATATAAATTAAGGATTACGTGGTTCTCAGCAGTAAAGTTTACCTGCGTTACCTCCTGGCTGTTGGTTCTCTATAGAAGAAATGGAAAACCCTCGCTCCTTGGAAGGCCAGTAGGAAGGTTTGGTCTGCAGTATTGGCAAGATCTAGTGTACCTGTGAGGTAGGCAGCACACTAGTCTTTTTGTTTCTTTGGAAAGTAGTTGGTGAGTCAATGCCATTACCACCAGGGGATAGATATAGTCTATAGTTCCTTGGACATCTAAGTTAGTGTAATATATCTATTGACCTGGACTCTGACTTTCAGATAGTTGGTATTAGGATATTTTTGTATTCTTAGATTTATTTGTAACCTCTTATTTTAGAATGGATTCTTTCTTCTTGGCTGAAATGTTTAAATATCTTTACCTGTTATTTGCGGATAAAGAAGATATTATTTTTGACATAGAAGATTACATATTCACAACAGAAGCTCATCTGTTACCTCTCTGGCTCTCTACTACAAATCAAAGCGTCTCTAAGAAGAGCACAGTAGGTTATGTTTTTAAATCAAATGTCTTACTCTCTTATTTACTTTCCTGTGTTTGTTTTATTTTTCCAAGTGAAAAGTAATCCATGACTAGAATTCAGTAAATGTAGTATGGGAGGAGGAAAAGTACACTTGATGTTTTCTTATTTTGTTTTCTTTTATGGCATCCTATATACTTAGATTTTATTTAAATTTTTCTTTAACAAACTATAATGTTAAGTAAAAAAAATACTTTTATTCACATAACGTTCTTTTATATTGTAGACTTCAGAATATATAGAACTGGATGACAGTAATTTTGATTGGACTTGTCCAAATACTCAGATTCTCTTCCCTAATGATCCATTGTATGCTCAGAGCATTCGTGAACCCTTGAAAAATGTGGTGGATAAGAGCTGTCCTAGAGGCGTCATCAGAGTGTAAGATGTCTTATTTTATATTTGTTAATATCAGAGTCATTCTTAGTAAATGAAGGAGAACATAAGGGACATATAACAGTAGACATTCACTTAGACCAAAAATATTGTGGCATGTAGTTATTGCTGATTAAAATAATAAAAAATTATTAGTAAAGTTAGATAGCAAATTTTATTCTGTGATGCCTTATTATTATGGAAATTTTCTCTTTATCTTTTGTTTAATGAACTGAATAATAGTAGTCAATGGGCAGTTTTCAACTTGTGTAGCTCATTTATAGAATAGTTTCATCAAATATTTCCATATGTCTTATATATGTAGAAAGTATTTTTCCTTTTACCTGCAATGTGTGTAGTGCAAATATAGATTTTATTTTTTGATGAGGTACTTATTCTTGGTTGTTAAATTTTTGCCTTAATGAGTTCATTTTCTTCTAAATACTTAAATTAGAAAGGCCATTACTAGGGAAATAAAAATAAATTTAAGTGAATGTTATAACTCACTGATATAACTATTGTTTTGCTTTTAAAATGGCAGAGAGAGAAATCTGGTTTTCAAGGAAGAAATCAGTAGTAACAAATCCCAACCCAACGTATTCTGTATTTTCAAATGGTTATAATTCTGTTGACTAATACTACCTTATTGATAATATACATGATTTTATAACTATAAAATATTATTTAAAAGCTATACCACTTACTAGTAACCTAAGTTATATGGAGGAAAATGCCTATTTCTAGTTATTCCATTTTTACTAGTTCTAAAATTAGCAGTTTTGCAAATATCTAACATTATTCCTATTTGCTTTTATGTTTTTCTCCAGTTCTGACTTGTAGTTTTTTAAGCCTTGCTTATAATTACTTTTAGCAGAGAGGAGAGTTTCAGGAGTGGATCTAGACCCCCGCTGAGAGCCAGAGATTTCATGGCCACTAACCCTGAGCATTTAGAAATCTTGAAGAAGATGGGGGTGAGTTTGATTCACCTCAAAGATGGGAGAGTCCAGTTGGTTCAACATGCAATCCAAGTAAGACATTGCTGTATTAATTAGATGCAACTCTGCTCTTTTAGTCTCATAAGCTTTCATAAGATAATGACATTGGGCTTTTTAAAAACTTTTAATGTATGGTTTAAAGTTAGAGATTCAAAATTTAAGGACTTGAAAATATGTTGGTAAGCCATCTAATTTAACCCTTCAGAGTATAGATCGATTAAATCACAAATAGGCTGGGCAATTTGCTTAAGTTAATAAAGGTAAATATAGGACTCAAGCCTAAGTTTTCTGTTTCTCAGTCCCTTGTCTTTCCACTGTTTTTATTTAGAGCATACTTAAACGGTAATAATTAATTTTAATTTATATTTTACATTATTTTATTTTCCAAAGTGCTACTGAATCTAAGTATTTTATTCACTGTAGAAATCAAAATTTGCATTTATCTCTCTACTCCTAGAAAACATAACATGTCTTTTGGGGAAATTTTTATTGATTTTTGCTTTAAAAGTTTTCATAACATGAGGTCTTTAAATTATTTCAACCTAGAGTCATAATCAGGTATCCCTAAATCTCAAATTCAAACTTCCCACAACCTCACCTCCCCCTCAGATTTCTATTTCATTTCTGTTCTTGCCACATGCATTCTTCCTTAAAGAATATTCTGCCTGCTTCCTTACGTTTCACCAACCTCACTCCTCAGTAGTGGGAGTGGCATCTTTAATGGCATTGCTTTCACTTAGTCCACCAATAACTTGTTACTCAGTGACCTCCTAATCCTAATGTGATTGAATTTTTCTCTAACAGTTGATTGTCCCTATTTATTTATTTTTAATATTTTTAAAATTGACTTTTAGAGAGAGGTGAAGAGAGAGAGAAACATCAATGTGAGAGCAAGACATTGATCCGCTGTCTCCTGCACGACCCCCACCAGGGGACTGAACTCACAACCCGGGCATGTGTCCTGACTGGGAATTGAACTGGCAACCTTTTGGTACATAGACGACGGACAACCAACTGAGCCACACTGGCCAGGGTTTGACAGCCCTGTTTTTAAATATATTTTTATTGATTTCAGAGAGGAAGGGAAAGGGAAAGATAGATAGAAACATCAGTGAGAGAGAATCATTGTTTGGCTGCTTCCTGCATGCCCCACACTGGGGATCAAGCCCGCAACTCGGACATGTGCCCTGACTGGGAATCGAACCGTGACCTCCTGGTTCATAGGTTGACGCTCAGCCATTAAGCCACACTGATCGGGCACGGCCCTGTTTTTAAAATGTATCCTTTTCTTGGCTTCCAGCATACATCTTTCCACTTCTCTGTTCATGCCTTTATAGCTTTCTTTCTTGGCAGAGCCACTCAGTGTAGGCACTACCAAAAGATCTGGTTCATTCACTTTTCTCTCTCTACTCTTCTTCAGCAGTCTCATCTGTTTCTACAAGCTCAGCTGTCATCTTTGTACACTTGATTTCTTATTTATACATATGTAACCCCGATTCCTAACTTTACTCTTAAACCCAGCTTTGATCTACCTGTCATACATTTCTACATCTCGGCCTCAATCTGTGCAAATCTGAATTCTCTTCCTGCCTCCTCCTTATTCCAGCTCTCCTCCTCCTTGTTCTCCATCTCAGTAAACCCTGTCATCATTCTCGAAGTCACCAAAACTAAGCCACCATAATTTCAGGATAGGCTTGAACTTCTATCTCCCAAATCCTCTCTGTCCTCTATCCTCTTAACTCCCATGAAGTCCCATTGACTTTTCCTGTAAAGTGTCAGGAATCCATCTTTTTCTACTATTGTGAGGCATTCTTCAGCTTTTCCTCTCTAAAGATTCAATTCAGATGTCACTCTGTTTTCCAGATCCACACTGGCAGAATTGTCATTTCCTTGTCCACTTTCCCACTTGAAAAATGTAATTATAGCTAATTTCACATGTCTCTCTCCTCTAGATATAAACCTCTTAAAGTAAAAAGTCTGTCTCCCCAGTGTCTAGTCAAGTGCTGGAATATAATAGTTGCCTGATAAATATGTTTTGAATTTAATCTGATTGTTGGTTCATAATTTCAAAGAAAGGAAGTATGGATCAGGTATGGTGTTTATTTCTTAAAAGGGGAAACAGTGGAGAAGACAAGCAAAATGATCATTTGATCATTGGGCGGAAGTCCAATTCTCAACTTGTATCAAAAAATGGTTTATAGAACAGTGAAGGAGCTATTGGTAAAAACTACAGATGTCATTTTCAGAAGTAATATTTTTTTAAGAAAAATCAGGCTATAAATATTTGGTAGGGACCAAAACTGAAAGGAGAAAATTTAGAGTGGAAGACCAGTGCAATAGTATTAAAGTTCAATATTAAAAAAGAAAAGAAGGTTAAATGTTTCCAGAAGGGTTAAAATTATCTGTTTCTTTCCTAGGCTGCTAGTTCAATTGATGCTGAAGATGGGTTGAGGTTTATGCAGGAGATGATTGAATTGTCAAGTCAGCAACAGAAAGAACAGCAGCTACCTCCACGAGCTGTACAAATTGTTTCCCACCCATTTTTTGGCAGGGTAGTATTGACTGCTGGACCAGCTCAGTTTGGGCTAGATCTGTCTAAACATAAAGAGGTGTGTACGCTTACCATGTGCTTGCTGAAACTGAGTTAAAAATATTGTTTAAGTATTGTCTAATTTCTTAGTTTTTTTTCTATTTAGATTTAGTCTCTTTTCTAATTAAAAATTGACCTATTTTTAAATATTTATTTAAAAAACCTAAATATTCACTTTTCTAAAATAAAATAAAAGTTAAAAGTATATCTTGTAAATTTTGAGTCATAATGTACATCTACAATATGTTTATAAAATTTTACTTAAAATATTGGTCATTTACTGTCCAATTTTTGGTCTCTAAATTAGTACCTTTATCTGAAATGATTTTCATACTTTGTTTTGTTAATCCTCACCTGAGGATATTTTTCAGCTGATTTTTAGGGAGAGTAGAAGAGAGAGGGGAAGATAAGAGAGAAAAATCGATGTGAGAGAAACACATCGATTGGTTGCCTCCTGTACGAGCCTCGACCAGGGCCTGGGCCCAGGAGAAGTCTGCAGCCAGGGTACGTGCCCTTGACCGACATCAAACCCGGGACCCTTTGGTCCACAGGCCGATGCTCTGTCCACCGAGCCGAAACAGCTAAGGCGGTTTTCAGATTTTTTAACAACCGCTAGACCCTTTTTTTGAACCAAAGTCTGACTTGGAGGCTTAAAGCCGAAGTGCCCAAGTGGCTGTGGAGAGCTGATGCTGAGCTTGCACTGAGCAGACATGGAAGACCACTGGGCTAGTTTTTCCTCAGGAAACAAAGACCTGCACAATTGAACAGTTCACAAGTTCATCAAACTAATTGGTGGCAGAGCTGGAACCAGAACCCAAGTATCCTGATAATCTAATGACAATGCTCTTTGAACTCTATTACCCCTAATTTAGTCTAAATCTAGTGTGTATTTGAAAGCTTTGCAGGTTTATGGATTGACTCATCTATTCAGCAACTCTTTATTGAGTCCCTACTATATCTAGGCACTGTTTTAGGTGTTTACAATCTATCAAGTTTACCAAACCAGTAAAAATTTACACCCTCCCTTGTCTAGTTTACATTCTAGAGTAGCGATTTTCAACTGGTGTGCTGCAAGAATTTTTAAAACATGCAGTATCTGACTATTTAGTCAGGAGCACTGACCTCTTTTCCCTTAGATTGTCAAATTAAAAAATGACAACAGCCAACACAACAAGAGCTGTTCAGTGTGAATGAACCAAAATTATACTTAGTTCTTGTCAGATTGGCAAAAAATATATATATATTTTTTAGTGTGCCACAGAATTTTAGTAATTTATGCCATGGGATGAAAAAGGTTGAAAATCGCTGTTCTAGAGGAATATTAAAGCATCTTTACACTAAATATCTTTTAAAAAGTTTTTTGGTTCATTTAATTTTCTAGAAAGAAGAACTGCTTGCAGATTCATGTAGACTAAATCTATTTTTTTCCTCTTTCAAAAAATGTTTCTGGTTACCAATGATGGTTTTATAGTGGTTCCCAGCTGCTGTAAGCGTGGATATGGGTGTGTCGTAAATCTGGCTACAGGCTCCAACTTTACTACTTATTAACATTGTGTCTTAGAGCAAATTACGTAACGTCTCAGTTTCCTTATATATAAAATGAATTATCTGTATTTCTTTCAAGGCTGTTATAAAGATCAGGTTTAGTAATTTATGTAAAAATGCTTTATAAACTGCAAAGCACAATAGAAATAAATATTGGTTGTGTACTATGACATGCAAAATGTTCGAAACAAAATTTATTCCAAATATATATACTGGATATGTTACCATTAGTAAAGAAACAAGGTCTACCTAAAGCTTTATATATCAAATTTTATTTAATGACTAGATAGCGATTTGAGAAGATAAATGAATATTGAAGTCACTTTTATTTCTGACAGACAAGAGGATTTGTTGCAAGCAGTAAACCATACAATGGTTGTTCAGAGCTTACTAACCCCGAGGCAGTGATGGGAAAAATTGCTTTGCTACTAAGAGGACAGTGCATGTTTGCAGAAAAGGCACGCAACATCCAGAATGCTGGAGCCATTGGTGGCATTGTCATTGGTAAGTCATCCTCCACATCAGCATCATTCTGTTGACTAGGAGGTAATTTTTAGGATTTTTTCCCCCTTTGTTTTCCAAAATTATATAAAAACGTTTGTTGTGTTTTTATTTCACTAGACAGCATAGTGAATAGTTAATCCAGTGGCTCTCTTAATAATTTCTGTAGGTCTCATATCTTTTTTGAAAGTCTAGATATGGGTTTTTGTATATTAATGCCAGTAAAAGTACTTGTGGACAGGTGTGAAGGTGGGTAGAGGGGAGAGGTAAAATCACCCAACACCATGAATAAGAAAATGTGCCCACAAGAGCCAAAGCCCTGTAAGGGCAAGACTTACATCCTGCCACCTCCAGTGGGAGCCATTGAAAATGCCCATTCTGCCTCAAACATTCAGGCTTTGGAATCAGACATACGGAGGCGCACTTCTTGGCTCTGCCACAAAATCACGGTGTAATGTTGGCCCAGCTTTAGTGTATCTGTTTATTCAGTAGAATATTTAATTAGCTTCAGTGAAAGTGGTAATATCTTTTAAGTGATTATAAGGTTTGAAAATAATATATATAAAATTTCTTAGCATAATAGCTGACATATCATAGGTATAAGCATTAGTTGCTGGTAAATTTTTATCTCCTTAGGTCTTTCCCCTCTGAAATTACAAACTTTAAATAATTTCACTCATGCATTTCAACCAGTGTGCTTTGATTTTTTATTTTTTGTAGGAAAATCATTTATATCATGACAAGCAGGCCAGGGAAAATATAATTTTTTCTATCTTTAAGTAGGGAGGAATTTACATTTAGAAAGAACTAAAGACCTGAGGTCACATCCTAATTGCACAGTTAGTTCTTCTGCATAGCTTCTCTCACAGGGGAAATCCATTTTGAATTTTTTCTTTCTAATTAGGATAGATTTCCTTTTTGAATTTAGGGTAAATAAAAGTAAGGCATTAAAAATATTAGGATTTATTTCAGTGAAAAAGTATTTATTATGCCTTTTGTTTATCCCTTGTGGGCACTCCAATGTTGATTTAATGAGTGTATAAATTCCATTAGTTAAGTACTATTAGGAGAATGCTGCTTAATAACCTAAATCGGATGGCAAACGATAGCCTGCAGGCCCACAGGCCCACTCGAGCTCCACGCCTGTTTCTGTAAAGCAGTTTTATTGGCAACCACCATGCCAGTATGTTTACATATTATCTGTGCTTGCTTTCAATCTACAGTGGTGGAGTGAGTGGTTGCAACAGAGAACTGAAAAGCCTAAAATATTCACTATCTGACCAATTACATGAAAAGTTGCTGATGCCTGACTGAAATCATCTTTTTATCCTTGGCTATTTTCCACAATGAGTTTCTTTTTATTTTTTGAAGAATTTAATAGCTTGGCATCATTATCATTTTGAACATCTCTTACTGAGACTAAAAATATAAAATAGTGAAAATAAAGTCTGGAACATATGCAGAGTATTTTAGAGTTTCCCTGTTTTGTGATGAAGTCTCTAATTCCCATGTGCTCTCTACTCTGCAAAGTTTGTCAAGGCTGACATTTTCTATTTGTTACAGAATCCTATACTGATTTCTGTGGGTAAATAAATTAAGAGGCTATGATCCTTATTCTCAGAAAATTTAATTTGAAGGGCAACTTTCTTGTGTTGTAACTTCTTTCCCTTAAGTATTTTTTTATTTCTGATGAGACATTTTGTTTGTTTTTCACTGGTTTTAATCCTATATAATAAAAGGCTAATATGCAAATCGACCAAGCAGCAGAACGACCGGTCGCTATGACGCGCACTGACCTCCAGGGGGCAGACACTTAATGCAGGAGCTGCCCCCTGGTGGTCTGTGTACTCCCACAGGGGGAGCACCGCTCAGCCAGAATTTGGGCTCAATGGCTGGCAAGTGCAGCGGCCGAGGCAGGAGCCTCTCCTGCCTCTGAGGCAGTGCTAAGGACTCCTTGGGGGATGTCCACCTGCCTACTTAGTCCCGCTCCCCTAAGCCAGCAGGCAGACATCCCCCAAGAGGTCCCGGACTGCGAGAGGGCGCAGGCCGGGCTGGGGGGCAGGCCCTCCCCCCCCAGTGCACTAATATTGTGCACCAGGCCTCTAGTTATATATAAATGATCAAATTAAGGCTTAGTTGTTTTTTTATTGCAAGTACTAGAAGTACGGATTATCTTAGAAATCATTCAGCTGCAGAGACATTTATTTAAGCTAGTTTAAGAAGAGAGGTTTGTTTACTACATGGAAATGGGTTATATATTTTCATTGAACCCAAGAGTAAGAAATAGAACTGAACATTCTGAGGAAGTGGAAGTGGAAGTGGGAGCTGAAAATCATCAGGAGCATGACAGCTCACGTTTTTCACATCTCTGTCTCTATCTCGGGGTCCTGGAGACATGGCAGAACTCTGCATTTCTTTGCAATTCTGCTTCATTCTCCAGCTTCTCACCAGCCTGCTCCCTCTTTGCTCATCAGTTCTCAAGTGGCCATTCCCACTGCTAACTGAAACAATCTGTGTGCCACTTCCCCAGAGATACTGAGGGTCAGGAAGCCGTCCTTTGTTTAATCAGTTATTGCAAAGGGGATGGGTCCTACATGGTATTCTCCACTTAGCAGGGCCTAGCAGAGTGAGTCCTCAGAGGAGGGACAGGCAGGTTCTCTAGGCAGACCGGCATGTGAGATTAGTGGTGCATAGTACTGGCATCGCCAGTAAAACAGTAGGTAGCAGTCTACAGCTAGTATTTAACCAGTGTAAACTGACACCAGTGCTTGATCCTACTTATAGAGGAAAAACCGCTACAGTCATAATTATTCTTTGTGAATAGTATATAAAGAAGAATATGAATTTGTAATTTTGTAAAGGAAGATTATGCCATTAGAGGGAATTCTAGAGCACAATAAAATTTTATTTATAGTTCTATCTTTGTCATCCAACCAGGTCTTTGAATTTTTCAATTCCTAGGCTTTTTCATAAGCATACAAAACTTTTACTGTCCTAATCATAGACTTTTATATTATACTCTTTTCTTGTAATATTTTCTTGTAAGAGTTAACAAATATAGATTGCAAGCACGTCAGTAAACTTCTTTGGGCATAGATCATTTTGCTTCTTTTGAATTATTTCCCAGGATAAATTTCTAGGAATAGAATTAGTGGGTCCAAAAAGTATGTTTGTTGTTTTTATGGTTCTTGGTGCATAAAATCATTGCGGCCAACAGGTACAAAACAGTAGCAATTAGTAGGTAGACCTTTTTAATTGATATGTTTGTGTTTGTGTCTAGATGACAATGAGGGAAGCAGCAGTGATACTGCCCCTCTGTTCCAGATGGCAGGTGACGGAAAGGACACAGATGACATCAAGATCCCCATGCTGTTCCTGTTCAGTAAAGAAGGAAGTATCATACTGGATGCTATCCAGGAATATGAGGAGGTGGAAGTGCTCCTTTCTGACAAAGCAAAAGATCGAGGTATGGATAAAATCATTTGTTTTACCGTAATGCAGTTCAGCATTAATTTTACTGATTTTATAACAAAAATGAGTGACAAGAAGTTATTTTTGGATTACTGGTAAAATAAGTACAGTTTTTAAAAGATGATTTCCAAATATATTTTTCATTTGAAGAGTAGTAAAACATTTATTTGTCTTTGTTTGCCAAGTTAGGATGTTTTTAGAATTGTATTTTAATATGTAATTTGTAATTTTTGCTTTGATTCTGCCCAGTGATGATAATACAAGAGATTACATCCAGAGAGTCATTTTAATATCCACAGGTGTTCACTATTTAATTTCACTGATAATGCATCTTACATCTCTTTTATAAGGAGTAAAAAGAGATTGTGTAGATTGGTGTTGTATACAACATAATAGTAATTAGGTTTCACCAGCCACCTATAACCAAATGACCACAGTCGTAGTGAAGGCAGTAGAAATCCAGCAGCTTCTCTCCACAGAGATCTGGTTATAGGTTACAAGAATTGCAAGTGGTGATGTCTGAAGAACAAGATAGCAAGCCTTATTACTTCGTGAGATTACCTCTTCCTCTCTAGGCCAAACGTTTGTGGGTCATTTGAAAGATCTTTGAAACCCAAATTACTGTATAAAGGCAATGTCTCACTGTTACTGTTTTATAATTTCACACCCAGGAATAGAGGGGAAAGCGAACCATCCAACATAGGCTGTGATCCTGTTTTGGTAGCAGTTTTTCTTATCCACCAGAGACACTTACAGAGAGAGCTATACTCCTCCCACCCCTCTTAAATGAATAAAGTTGTATAATTTCTATAGGGTTGTTGAACCCCCTGGGATGTTTGTTATACACACACACACACATACACATACACATACACATACATATACACGCACACACATACTGAGTAGCCAGATTATTATGACCATCTGACGTTTGTAGGCAAATTAGCTATAATTTTGCACTGAAGTTGCTAGAGGGCCAGACCATTATAAATAGGGAAGCAGGTTGTTTACCACGACAGTAGAAGTGATTTTTTTCTGAAGATATGGGTAAACAACACAATTTAACAGCCTTTGAACGTGGGATATATATATGTATGTATATATATAACCTGCTTCCCTATTTACAGTGGTCT
>NW_005353497.1:531858-545823 GCF_000412655.1 Myotis brandtii | reverse complement strand
ATATATATCTGATTTAATTTATTATAACTTCCAAGTGGAGCAGTAAAAAAAAAAAAAAGTTTAGCGATAATCTACTGCTAGTCAAATCAGTGTTCTGTCTTGTCCTTTTGTATTTCTTTATTCTTCTTTGAGTTTCTTTCACATGTCTTCTATTTAAGAGCAGTGGAGTGAGTATCTTGCACGTAAGGATGTAAAAGATGGAAACAGAGCAGAACAGAAAGGATTTGTAATCTTCTGTTATCCTCCTATGTACCTGATGTTTTTTATGAGCCCTTTTTCTAAACTCAGATATTCTTTTCTACGTTTATGCATTTAGGCACATCTAACAGGCAAATTGTTACTCCATGTAATTCTTTAATACCTTTGCTTTTTCCCCCTATTTTTTGCTACCATTGGAATTTCAGCAGCAATATTAAAAGGTAAAATGATTCCAAGCTACAATATTAATAGTAGTAAGTATTTTCATTAAGAGGCCTCAAATTATCTATATATGTATGTGTGTATGTGTATATATACACATATATATATGCACACACATGTACATATATATATAAATTTGGTTCAGTGGATGCCAAAATAGCATCTGATTTAATGTGATTAGATTATTTCATGTCTAGTCAGTTGTCCCATAATAATTCTTTATTGATCCTGTTATAACAATTCTATAAATTAAATATCCCATGGAATAAGAATTCACACTAGTCTTTGTCCGTGCAAGAGTCACTGTTATTTTGGATGTATTACTTTTGATCACTTTTTATTTGAATATAGTACAAACTCTTTAAAATATTGATTTTTTTTTAAAAACAGGTATGTTTGTCAGGGTGCATGGGGTTAGGACTATGAGATAATTTAAAAGCATGTGCTTCCCATAACAGAGATAGGATATAAGAAAAGATAAGTTCTACTACTACCAAAAAAATTTATCTGAACAGTATTCCCTTAAGAACCTTGTAGTAAAGGGGTGTTATTTAAACTACAGTATGTATTTTTAAAATTTTGATAGTCTATACATTTACTGAACTGTGATTCTGTAATAGAGTGATCTTTTGACCAAAAGTCTTAAGAAAACTCCCCTTGTGTAGCTCTTTCAAGAACTGTACAGCTATATTGACTAAATCAGCAACAAGTTGCAGTATAATATTTATCGATATAAAAAAATCAGTGATAATAGTTCTATGAAATCAACTACTTTATTAGGGAAATATCCTAAGAAGTTAATGTTGGTAGTGGTTATCGTTCATTTGTCCTGGGCTATGACTGCATACGTCATGCTTGTCTTCCACATCAGAATCAGCCAGTGTATTGTTAAAAGTGTAGATTGCTGAGTTCTACTACAGAATATTGAATCAGACTCTCTGAAGGCAGAGGATCAGAATATGACATTTTAAATAAGCATCCCAGGTAGTTGGACACTTGGAGAAACACTGAACAAGACCAAGAAGGTGCTGCTTTTTATCTCCCAGCTATGTATCTCGACATACTGTACCATCGAGGGATTGTATCAGTCAGTACACCAGATGATAGCATCCTTAAAATCTGAGCAATAAAATGACCTCCAGATTGCTCTTTCTAAAAATCTCATTCCACAATTACGTATTTCCCGTATAAAGTCACATCGTTTTTTTTTAAAATATATTTTTATTGATTTTTTACAGAGAGGAAGGGAGAGAGAGAGTTAGAAACATCGATGAGAGAGACATTGATCAGCTGCCTCCTGCACATCTCCTACCGGGGATGTACCCGCAACCCAGGTACATGCCCTTGACTGGAATCGAACCTGGGACCCTTCAGTCCACAGGCCGACGCTCTATCCACTGAGCCAAACCGGTTTCGGCTAAAGTCACATCGTTTTGATGAAGCAGTTCTTCCCACATATTAATACAGAAATAGAAGCCCCAGAACAAGCCTCCACTCCCACCCCCACCTTCTGATTCAGATGATAAGGCCCAGCCATTCATATAGAACTATCTACAGTAGTCCTGTCTGCTAATAAGGATGTTCAGATATCTTACTACAGGAGTCCCCTCTGATCTAGTTTTGCTTTCCACGGTTTCAATTACCCTGGTCAACCACTCTCCAAAAATATTAAATGGAAAACTTCAGAGGTAAACTGCTTCTAAGTTTTAAATTGCCTGCTGTTCTGAATGTGAATCACTCAGCATATTGATGCTGTGTACACTCCCTGCCCCTTAGTCACTTAGTAGCCAGATCAGTTATCAGATATTTTGAAAGCGAGAGACATTCACATAACTTTTATTACAGTATATTGTTATAACTGTTCTATACTATTATTAGTTATTGTTGTTAATATCTAACTGTGCCTCATTTATAAAGTAAACTCTTCATAGATATGTATGTATAGGAAGAAAACATAGTACATACAGGTTTTGGCACTCTCTGTGGTTTCAGGCACCCACTGGGGGTCTTGGAATGTATCTCCTGTAAATAAGAACTGTACACAGAAGTAAAGAATTAGTAATTTACCAAGGGGGAATGTTGTATCCACAGAAGTTTTAATACCCTGTCTCTCATGTGTTCCATCTTTCCAAAATGTGAAGTCTATTAATACTCATTTTAATCCTGTGCCCACGAGCAAAAGACACTGTGTTTCTTGCTTGTAGCTCCAACTTGAAACAGTTTACAATAAGAATCAGTTTCCTTTTCTCAAGGGAAAAAGAGATCAGTATTTCAATACATTTTTATGTTTGCAGTTTCAGGTAGGCCCGCAGAGCCTTGACAGCTACAGGCAGATGTTTTCAGGGCTACTCCTATGTTTGTGTCTGTCTGAGAAAGAGGCAGCCAGAGAAAATGGGGAAAGAAAAGAAAGGTCCCTGCTTTGGACTGGCAGTGTTACCGTGTTAGCAACTTTTCCTAAGCCTTTCCCCCGGAAGTTGATTGGGGTAAGCGTGTTCTAAGGTTGGACCGTAGAAGCTGGGTTGCTGTGGGAAAGGAATTGATTCTGAGGAGAAAAATCTAGTCTGTATGCAGATGGCCTAATTGCAGGAAAGTAGCGCCGAAATCATTTTTGTTAGCGGAATTGATAGGTACCTACCGTCTCTGTCCAGCCATGACAGAGTTCTACAAAATATAGAACTGAATTTATTCTCATGCATTTTTACATTTGCAAAGTCACTTCCCTCTTTCTGGAAATGCCTCTCAATCCCTAAAAGCCCCTGGTCCTATTACATTGTGCTGCTTTACCTACTTCTCATCTCTGAATCTTTGCTTTCAGTAAAGAATGAATGACTGTAGAACATCCAGTCTTTAAGTCTCTGCCCAAAGTTCCCTTGTTCTTTCATTATTAAAACTTAATAATTTTGTACCTGCAGGGGCCTCAGTTGGTTGAACAATTATCCCATATAACACAAGGTTGCGGGTTCAATTCTTAGGGCACACACCTAGGTTGCCGGTTTGATTTCCCATCAGGGTGGGGATGCGAGACAACAGATTGGTGTTTCTCACATTGATGTTTCTCTCGCTCTCTTTCTTCTTTCATCTCTAAAAAGGTTAGTAAGAACATATCCTTGGGTGAGGATTAAAAATATTTAATCTTTCTTCTTTTGCTTCTGTGTTTCTGATACACCATTCCTAAATACACATATAAATGGGAAAATTTTGTTAAATATTAAGACTTTCCATCCAGGAACTTATCCTTACTTATAAATTTAATCAGATCTTCTTTTATATTTTCATTAAGATTTTATAGTATTAAGCAATATGGGCCATGTATCTTTCATAATAAATTCAGTTCTATATTTTGTAGCTTTTTTATTATGAAAAGTGTACTTGCCACTATAGAGGGATCATTGGTATATATCTATTTTATTTTTACCTTCCTTATCAAACTATGTTACTAGTACTTTTAAAAATTAAGAGTTGCTTTGAGTTTAAGTATACAACACAATCTAAAAACAATTTGACCTTTTCTTTTTCTATATTTACAGTGACTATTCTGTTATCCTGTTGTGTTAGCTAGATTTCTAAAACAATGTTGTATAGTAGGTAACCTAGGGTAATTTTTTTGTTTTACCGAAGTACAATCTTGATTTCTAGATGGCATAGCACTGCACCTTTCCCTTTCCTTCTACACTAGATTATTGCCATCTAGAAACAAACTTGAAGGTTTTTTGTTGTTCTCCCTAGAATTTAGGGTAACCTAGCATCTATGAACTCTAAGCAGCCCTGCTTCCTCTTCCTTGGGCACCCCAATTTTCCTAATTGTCTCAGTTAAAATGCACCTTTTTCACAGCTTAGAAAAGAATGTGTGGGCCCTCCTCCCTCCCCAAACCCCCCATTCCCACCCCTGCCTCCCTCAGCACATACACCCTGAGAATGTAAACTTCCCTAGTCAGGTAATCCTACCTAATCAATTGGTGTGTATGTACCACCCACCTATACCTGCCTGCATGCCTGTGTTTCCTTCAGTTTTTCTGGTTTTAGAATTGGCCCATCTCCCCCACTTCTTTGACTAATTCCACTTATTTTATAAATCTCAGCTCAAATGTCACTTTAAAAAAAAATTACCTTTCAAGTGTCACTTTTTGAAGGAAACATTCAAATCTCCTATTCCTTTTTAGAAATTAAATCTGTATTGTTGAAAGTATTACATATGTCCCCTCCCTTTCTCCATTGACCCCCTCTAGCCTATCCTCACCACGTACCCCAGGTCGTCACACCCTGTTGTCTGTGTCCATGGGTTATGCATATATGCATACAAGTTCTTTGATCTCTTCACACCCACCCTCCCCCACTTTTCCTCTGAGGTTCCAAAGTCTGTTCTGTGCTTCTATGTCTTCAAATCTATTTTGTTCATCAGATTCCACATATGAGTGAGATCATGTGTTAGTTGTCTTTCCTCTGACTGGCTTATTTTGCTTAGCATAATACTGTCCAGGTCCATCCATGCTGTCTCAAAGGGTAAGAGATCCTTCTTTTTTACTGCTGCATGGTATTCTATGTTATAAATGTACCACACGGCGTTTTTATGCACTCGTCTGTTGATGGGCACTTGGGCTGTTTCCAGATCTTAACTATTGTAAATTGTGCTGCTATGAACATAGGGGTGCATACATTCTGTTTGGTGTTTCAGGTTTCTTAGGATATATTCCTAGAAATTGCTGAGTCAAATGGCAGTTCCAAGTTAATTTTTTGAGGAAACTCCATACTGCTTTCCATAATGGCTGCACTACTCTGCATTCCAACCAGCAGTGTACTAGGGTTCCCTTTTCTCCACATCCTCGCCAAAACTTGCCATTTGTTGATGATAACCATTCTGACAGATGTGAGGTGATACCTCATTATCATTTTAATTTGCATCTCTCTGATGATCAGTGACTTCGAGCATTTTTTCATATGGCTCTTGTCTGTATGTCTGTTTTGGAGAAGTGGCTATTTAGGTCCTTTGTCCATTTTTTAATTGGATTGTTTATCTTCCTTTTGTTAAGTTATGTAAGTTCCTTATATGTTTTGGATATTAACCCTTTATCAGATGTATCATTGCCAAATCTGTTCTCCCAGTGGGCTCCCTTGTTATTTGTTGATGCTTTCTTTTGCTGTGCAGAAGTTTTTTATTTTGATGTAGTCCCATTTGTTTATTTTCTTAGTTTCCTTTGCCCTAGGCAGTGGTCGGGGCAAACTGCGGCTCGCGAGCCACATGCGGCTCTTTGGCCCCTTGAGTGTGGCTCTTCCACAAAATACTGACTTCTGCACATGGGCCACGAAGTTTCAATCACACTGTACTTGCACGCCCGCACGTGGTATTTTGTGGAAGAGCCACACTCAAGGGGCCAAAGAGCCGCATGTGGCTCGCGAGCCGCAGTTTGCCTACCACTGCCCTAGGAGATGTATCTGTAAACACATTGCTACAAGAAATGTCAGATTTTGCAGCCTATGGTTTCTTCTAGAATTTTTATGGTTTTAAGACTTACATTTAAGTCTTTTATCCATTTTGAGTTTATTCTTGTGTATGATGGTTATTGGTGGTCTAGTTTCTTTTTTTTTGCAGGTATCTGTCCAATTTTCCCAACACCATTTATTGAAGAAACTATCTTGACTCAATTGTATGTTCTTGCCTCCTTTGTCAAATATTAATTGAGCATAATGGCTTGGGTTGATTTCTGGGATGTCTATTCTATTCCACTGATCTATATGCCTATTCTTGTGCAAGTACCAGGTTGTTTTGATTACAGTGGCACTAAGAACATGGTGTCAGAGTTCTCCATTTATTTTGTGATTCTGTGGAAATGTCATTTTCTCCAACTGATAAGATCCATAGGGGCATATCTGGTGTTTGTTTTTGCCTGTTTTACCCTTAGCACCTTGCACAGTGCCTGCCCCGCAGTGGATGCTCAGGAGGTGTTTGCTGACCTGCAGAGATGGGGGGGAGAGGAGGGTGCAGCAGGTGGCCATGGCTGCTATTTAAACACTTTCTTGTCAGAACCCTAAGTAAAATGCCTCTGATGGTTTCATTATGTATTCATTACAAGAGGGTTTAACTTACTAGTCAGCCCTCCAGTGGATTTTAGGGTGATTATAGTTTATAATTCTTAGACCTACAAAATGAAACAGATAACTCAGTTCTTGTCTTCATGAAAATATTTTATTTAACCAATCACATTAATGCCTTTAAATCATCCAACATTTTGTATTATCTGCATTTTCATGGCTTACTGAGTGGGGATTTCACTGTCCAAAAACTTTTATCTTAAAATATAGCAATGATATGTGCTGTTTAAAATTCTATTTAATATGTAATATGCTCTCATATGCAAGATTCCCAGACTTTAGGTATTTAATAAATTTTTGAGCTACAATGCAAAATGTATATGCATTTTAATAGTATTATTACTTAGTGTGTATCTTGGCATTTACTCATATCCATTGAAGGCAGTCTTATCTGTTATTTGGAAACACATTTTTTTCTTGTCACATTATAAGCCAATTTAATATTACTGTTTAAAAAAAACATATTAATGCAGAACAGTAAACTTTATTTTTTCATTTGATTGTGAAACCCAGTATGCTTTTGAATGTGTGATACCCTCTTAGGGTATAAGTTTCATGAAACTTGTTTCTTTCATACACAGATCCTGAAACGGAAAATGAGTCTCAGAATCAGAGTGCTGAACAGACCACACCAGGCTCTCAGGAGGTGGATTTGGTGGATGGAGCGTCTCCAGAGGACAGCCCTCTGAACTCTCACCCAGAATCATCATCCCCAGCAGCTACGGACAGTGCCGCTGCAAGCGCTTCTCCTTCCCAGAATTCTGATCCCACGGAAAACCATGGGCCTACAGGCTTTGGTGGTGAATGTACATATTTAGATGAAGATGAAGAACAGTCAGAAACTGAGGAAGATTCCAGTCCCAACGTCAGCTGGGGTAAGGAGGCCCAGCCCGTGCACCCCATACTAGCAAACTGGAATGAAGATATGGAAGCAATTGAAATGATGGAGAAGGAGATGCAGAAGAAGGGCGAACTATGACTCACTGAAGAATTGGTGGTAGGTATTTAAAAAGAGTAGGTAAACTGTGGTTAATAGACACCCTCATACTAAGCAGGCTCTCCAGTGGGAGGCTTTAGTATGGTAACGAGCAACCGCGTTCTGACTGGGATAGTTGGTTATAGGAGCCTGGAGCTTGCTATGTTAGAATTGACCTTGTTTCAAACTGTCCCATGAGAAATGGAAACTCACAGTCCCCTCGATGGCAGCACCGCACCACCCCGCAGTGCCTCAGGCCGGGAGAAGACTACTGGTGGACGCGCCTCGGATCCAGGTTTCTGCAGGTTCTGGACAGACGAGAAACAGATCCGGTTAGTAGTGGGGTGGGGAGTAGGAGCTCGTGTTGTTTCCTAATTAAAGGAAGCTTGACATTCTAGGTTTGGGGGTTAGAGTCACCAACCATATTGTGGGCATTCTGGTTGTGCTGCCTTCACAGAAACACTCAAAGTGACCTAAGTGGTTATGAAGCAAATGTGTTCACGGTGAGACCAGTCTTGCTCATCGCTTTCACTTGCTTCCTTGTGTAACAGATGATCAAGATGACTTGATCCCCCCCCCTTAACAATGTCCTTTTCATTTAAACCAAAGGTGAAGCCAGTGTGCTTTCTCAGTGAGTTCTCTGCATAAGGACTAATCATTGGGACCAGGTACAAAGGTCATCTACTATATTGTGGAAATTGGTTACTTAGTACTTTTGAAAAATGGAGCAAGGGAGAAACTAATGTTGCAATAAGAGCTTGCCATGGGGCCTTCCATAGGGAAAGCTGTGACTACTCTGAAGTGGAACTTAGTGCTAGATCCTTATAGGGTGAATGACAAACCTTTTCCAGTTCGTTTCTCTTAGAGGCGATTCCCTCTAGTCATCAGCCTTACTCCATCCCAGGTTTAGTATGCAGTTTGAGCCACAAGGCCCAGGTGACTGATAGGTTAATACATTTTGTTCCATTTCTCTGTCTTAGGAAGCCATGGTCATGCTGTGGTAGTGATCTAAAAATCCTGGGGTAACTATGCTTTCTAAAGTTGTACCTAAGGAGCCTGTCACATTTTCTGTTGAATCATGGTTTTTAAGTTTTGCTTTTTCTTTTTAAAACAAATATTCCTTCTGATATGGACTTGAAAATTAGTCTATGGTAACCTGTGTAGAAAACTTACACAGTACCAACTAACATGCAGCCATATAGCTTAATAATTTTTTTTTTTTTTGGTGGCAGTCTGGAGCTGGCCACATTTAATTTTTTGTTGTTGATATCTGTAGACAGTCCTGTAGTTGAAATCATAACTTTATTCATTTTATTTATTTTTTAAATTTACCTGAATGTGTTCTAAAGGCATATTTTTTGTGAGACTTAATTTTCTTTCTCTTTACCATGACATTACATATAACCTTCTCCTAAGACAGTTTTGAGGTACTGACGAACTGAAACTGTGTATGAAGCTGTTAAAAAAAACAGCAGTGCTGTATTGTACTTGTGTATATTCATGTACAGTGTGTCTTAGATCCAGGTAGATGTATTCTTTTATAAGAGGAAAAATCGCTGCTTTCAGAAACTCCAGCTAAACTAATTGGGTCAGTGAACCATAAATCTAATAGAGAATTCACTTAGGGGGTGTAGATTAGTATACAAGACCTTCATTGGCCCTTGATTAAACCTGACACCAAAATGGATATTTTTTAGTCACTGCATGTGAAATTTGGCGTAAGAAGATAGAACTATAATACATAGAGTTCACGAAGGGATAGACATAGTGCTTTATTCACTTTAATTGTAAAGCTGCCAAAATAGCTGAAGCTTAATTACTTGCCTTGATTTATAGGATTGGGGCTTGGCAAAAGGGAGCAGATGTTCCTCTAAGACTTTGATTCCAGAAGCCTTATATTTAATGATTTGATTTTGTTTGTAGCTCAGAGCCATTGTTGTTTGAATCTCACTTTTCTAAGTTATCAAAACAACATTTTTTTCTCCCCAGCAAATATTTTTGTGGCATACAAGGAAAAGCCAGCTTATTGCCACTCTACCTTCCTTTGGCCATTAGGGGGAGCTGTTGCCATTCATTGAGATCTAGAAGCAAATTGCTTAGGAAAGTGAATCCTTAATAAGACAGGAAAGAAAATTAAGTTATACTCAGCGCCCAGAAGGAATTATACTTGATTTTTTCCCCATTTAAGAAAAGGTATAACTCTAACATTGCCTCTACATTTCTTATTTGACATACTGCCATGAAGTTTTTCAGTTCATTAAAAAATTCCAACAGCATTAGAGTGTTTTTTTTAAAATACCTTCTATAGAGATTTTATTTACTTCCTAAAGATTCAGGGGAGTCTATGAAACCCTGAATTTTAGAAACATCTGGTCTACCTCAGTTAACTGTTGACTGCATAGAAATAGAGCTGAAGTGATCACCACAGCCATAAAATTGACTAAGAAGGATTTATACAATGTTTACAAACCTGGAATCAAGTAAGGCTTTTATCTGAAAGTTATTAGAATAAGTATTTAATTCAGGTATTTAAGTTTAACTTGTTTACCAACTAAAAATAGCTGTAGTTTTTTCTGCTTATCAGAGTCCATTGAGATGATATTCCCTTAATTTGCAATACCTTATTTCCCATAAAGTTTTAGATGTGAAAGAATTGTAATTTACTAGTTTGGCGCAGGATATTTTGTTGGGTAGGTTTTCTTTTTAACCTTAATAGGCTTCCAACAAGAACATAGTTATTGTTTCAGAACAAATAATTTTTGACATTATACTTTTTACTTCACAGTATTAAAGAGTAAAATGAAAAATTGTGCACGCTCTGATAATTACTCCCTCGAGAATTTGTCTCAAATTACTGTCACACAGCCCTTTTCATAGTAAAACCAGCATTTGTTCTCTCACCAAACCCCATGCCAAATTCATCATAAAGAAAGCTCAGCATAAGTAATTCAAATAGTGCTTATAATTGTTTATTAGGTGGGGGCATTTAGTGAATATTCCAACCGGTCGTTTTCTGCACAAGGCTTTAGTCAGAACATAGAAAAAAAACATTCTGTGAATGAAATATTGTATGTTCAGATTTTATAAGAGACATTTTTAAAAGCCCAATTTACAGCCGTATATTTTCTTATGATGTAATTTATGAAAAAGATGTCTGTACTAACAGGTGCTGTAACACTACTGTTGTTGGATTTTATTGTTTGGTGATAAATGATAAATGTATACAATATTTCTAAGGGAAACTATGTACTGTGATGTAAAAGTCTGGGCAAAATGTATATAATCCTTGTATATAAATGTGTATCTGATTATAATTACTGATTGTAAAGATTTAATAAAACATGTAAATATTCTGGTCTAGTTTTAATTTGAACTTTTAGTGTCACTTTGCATATGTTTATACTTTGATCTCTTTTAAAATGTTTTCTTTTCAAGTCATCTTTCCTTTAATTTCTATATTACCCCAGGGGAGTAAATGTAGGGGACATCTTAGGGTAAAGAAACACAAACGGCCGAAAACCGGTTTGGCTCAGTGGATAGAGCGTCGGCCTGTGGACTGAAGGGTCCCAGGTTCGATTCCGGTCAGGGGCTTGTGCCGTTGCGGGCAGCACACCCCCCGTGGGGGATGTGCAGGAGGCAGCTGATCGATGGTTCTCTCTCATCGATGTTTCTAACACTCTATCTCTAGCCCTTCCTCTCTGTAAGAAATCAATAAAATATATTTAAAAAAAAAAAAAGAAACACAAACGTACCTTCAACAGCTCCACCAGTGCCAAGGACCCTCCGAGTAGAGTTAGTGATTCAGTGTCAATATTGTCATCAAAGGTAGCACTCACCTCAGTTCCAGTGACATTTTCTGTTAGCAGCCACTTTCAGATCCTGTGCTTTTCATCTGTACTATTTCAGGGCTTCTGAGCTCAGATATCTTGAAAGACCTAATAATAGTAGTATTTATTGATCATTACTTTCTTGAAAGATAAGCAAAGACTTAAGTTCTAAGCATTTTACCCCGAGCCCCACCTTTGGTGACTTGGCTTTGGGAGCCCGTGCTCCTTCCAGTGTGCTGTCCTCTCCCTTCCTTTGCCAGGCCTCACCCCTCCTCCCACCTTCATTTCAGTTTCGGCTCACCTTTCTGTGCTCAGCCACTGCCTTCCCAGCGGGGACTGACATTTAGAAATGGTAGCATCCATTCGTAGGTTCTCTGGGCATTCTTTCCGGTCCGTGTGCCTCCATTCCTATAGGACAAAGCACCAATATTTCAGGAAAGAGCTAAAGGATCCATAGTAGCTCTTGGAAGATTTCAAAGGTGAGCTTGCTTTTCTGAATAAAGCAAACTTAAGAGGTCTTTCTAAGGGAAGTAATTTACTGGTTAATGGGGAAGGATGTGTTGGCACCTGTCTGCTAGTAAGGCTTATCTTTCTCAAAGCCTTCTAAGCCTGGAGGTCTATAGTTTTTATCCACTCTCCTCCACAGAGCAAATGCGAGGCCGCTGACAGACCCTTGGGCTTGTCTTAACACATGGCGGGTGGATCACGAGAATTTTTGTCTTTTCTAAGACTTGTGACCAGTCACAAGAATACTTTACAAAGATATTAGCTTGTAAGAACATGTAATAAATAACTTCAAAATGCAATGGGTGTTTAATTTTCAAGCGTGCCTTTAACATTTCTGTAAAACCTTTTTTGTATTCGTTCAATAGAAACTTATCTGGCCACTGGGTAAAGCTAGCAATAAAACTACTGGTCCATGATGTGTTAAGTCACAGGATGTACTCGCCATCCAGATGACAGGAAAAATACTCAAAAGTTCTACGGATCCGTTTTTGGTCATCCAGAGACAGAGAAGCATCGATCAGACCATTAAACCTCAGAGGGGAAGGTAGGGGTAAGGGAGAGAGAGCAACCAAAGGACTTGTATGCATGCATATAAGCCTAGCCAAAGGACACAGACACCAGGGAGGGTGAGGGCATGAGTGGGGGACTATGGGGGGATAAAGACACATAGGTAATACCTTAATAAAAAAAAAAAGTTCTACGGTATGTTAGAGAACATCTCTACCCAATAATAGGATGGGATTTCTTAAAAACAATGAAACCCTCCTTCACATGGTTGAGGAGAGAACCAAAGTCCCTAAAAAGTAATCCAAGGTAGAGGAAATTAATACTAAGGAACTGGCTGCTACTTTCCCCACCACCACCCTGGTGCTGGAGTTTTGCAGCAACATGAGGCACATCTTACATAGGAATCCCCACCTTTATCTTTTCTGAACCTCTAAGAAAAGCCATTGACCTTGGGTCCAAGAGGCAAGCTGACAATCACTGCAGGATAGCTTGTCTTATACTCCCTTTCCTCATTCTCCCATCCTGCTGCTTCCCTTTGCAGAGTAAATCAAATTCAGGAGTCAGTCCCAGCTGCCACCTTTAGAAGGGCTAATCTGTTTATTCAGCCACTCCTGCCTTACTGAGGCATTACTGACTTCCAGTCCCAATTGCCTTATTGTATCATTATAAAAAAATTTTTTAAAGTCCTCTGATCTCAGTCTCTAATCATTACTTCCTATTCTCTCAACTCATCCAGTTGGGTAATTCTTTAGGACCTCCATCCAATCCATCACCCTTCGCTTCCCAAGCTACTCACCATTAACCTCTCTTCCTGTTGAATTAACTTGGCAAAACTTTAATCTTATTAATCCCAACTACTCACTGATTCTGTTAGAACTGGATGAAATCACACCTCCACTGCTAACTGGCCTCACTTTAAATCATGACCACATATCTCAAATGAGATTCAATACTTACCCAAATTCCAACCACATTTCTCTTAGCTAATTTATTTTCCCACTCTGAGAAAATTTTCATACCACCTTTCTTTTCAAATATCCCATATTCCTTGCCTTCACTCACCTGGAGATGTCACCCCCTACTTTGATAGAAAAAAAAAAAAAAAAAAGCAGATGAGAATGACTTTAACTACCAACCCATCTGCCTGCTGAATCCATATGACTTGAGGGAATAGAAGCAGTAATCATAAAACTCCCACCTAACAAAATCCCTGGTCCAGGCGACTTCCCAAGGGAGTTTTACCAAACATTCAAAGAACAACTAGCACCTACCCTCAAACTATTCCAAAAAATATAAGAGGAAGTAACACTCCCAACCTCTTTTTACGAAGCCAGCATTAGCCTAATTCCAAAACCAGATAAAAACACTACAAAGAATGAAAACTGCAGGCAGTATTCCTGATGAACACAGATGCTAAAATCTTCAACAAAGTATTAGTAAATTGGATCTGGCAATATATTAAAAAGATCATAACCATGACCAAGTGGGATTTATTCCAGGGATGCAAGGCTGGTACAATATTCACAAATCAATAAATGTGATCCATCACATAAACAAAAGATAAAAACCACCTAATCATATAAACAGATGCATAAAAAGCATTTGACAAAATCCAGCACCATTTTTTAAAATAAAAACTCG
>NW_005353497.1:521274-531604 GCF_000412655.1 Myotis brandtii | reverse complement strand
GTCATTATTCTCAGATGGCATGATATTGTACATAGAAAAACCCTAGACTCCACCAAAAAATACTACACTTAATAAATGAATTCGTCAAAGTAGCAGGATACAAAATCAACATCCAGAAATCGAGGGCATTTTTATATACCAATAATGAACTCTAAGAAAGAGAAACTAAGAAAGCATTGCAACAACAAAAAAATAAGATACCCAGGAATAAACAACCACGAAGGTAAAATACCTGGACTTGGAAAACTATAGGACATTGAAAAAAGAAATAGAGGAAGAAACAAATGGAAGCATATACCATGTTCATGAATTGTTAGAATTAATATCATTAAAATGCCTACTCGTATACTACCCAAAGCATCTATAGATTCCATGCAACCCCCATTAAAATACCAATGGCATACTTCACAGTGCTAGAACAAATAGAACAAATACTCCAAAAATGTATATGGAACCATAAAAAACCCCGAATAGCTGCAGCAATCTTAAAGAAGAATAAAGTAGGAGGGATCACAACACCGGATATCAAACTACACTACAAAGCCATTATAACCAAAACAGCCTGGTACTGGCACAAGAATAAGCATATAGATCAATGGAACAGAACAGAGACCCCAGAAATGGACCCACACCAGTACAGTCAGTTAATATTTGACAAAGGAGACAAGAACATACAATGGAGTAAAGACAGTCTCTTCAACAAATGCTGCTGGGAAAAATGGACAGACACATACAAAAAGATGAAACTAGACTACCAACTTACACCATATACAAGAATCAACTCAGGATGGATAAAAGACTTGAATATAAGGTATGAAACCATGAAAATCTTAGAGGAGAGCAGAGGAAGTAAAATCTCAGACATCTCATGTAGCAATATGTTTACGGATACATCTCCTAGTGCAAAGGAAATTGAGAAAATAAACAAATGCACTACATCAAACTAAAAAGCTTTGTACAGCAGAAGAAACCATTAACAAAATAAAAAAGGAACCCACTCTATGGGAGAACATATTTGCCAATGATACATCTAATAAGGGGTTAATTAATATCCAAAATACATAAAGTACTCATATAACTCAACAAAAGACAAACAATCCAATTAAGAAATGGGCAGAAGACCTAAATAGACATTTCTCCAAAGAAGACATACAAATGATCAAGAGACATGAAAAAATGCTCAAAGTCACTAATCATTAGAGAAATGCAAAAACCACAGTGAGAGATCACTTCACACCTGTCAGAATGGCTATCATCAAAAAATCAACAAACGACAAGTGCTGCGGAGGATGTGGAGAAAAGGGAGCCCTAGTACACTGCTGGTGGGAATGCAGCCATTATGGAAAACAGTATGGAGTCTTCAAAAAATTAAATATGGAACTGCCATTTGACCCAGTGATCCCACTTCTAGGAATATATCCTAAGAAATCCGAAGCACCAATCAGAAAGAATGTATGAACCCCTATGTTCATAGCAGAACAATTTACAATAGCTCAGATCTGGAAACAGCAACTACCCATCAGTAGATGAGTGGTAAAAAAGCCCATCAGTAGATGAGTGGATAAAAAAGCTTTGGGACATTTACACCATGGAATACTATGCAGCTGTAAAAAAAGAGGGATCTTTTACCCTTTGGGACAGCATGGATGGACCTAGAGAATATTATGCTCACTGAAATAAGCCAAACTGAGAAAGACAAATATCATATGATATCACTTATTTGTGGAATCTAATGAACAGAATGAATTGACCAACAAACTAAGACCCCAAAGCATGGAGGCATGGAACAGACTGACATACTTCAATATGGGGTTTAAGGGAATGGAAGAGATAAACCAAAGAACTTATATACTATAGGCATAGCCCATGGACACGGGCAATAGGGTAGTGAAGACCTGAGCAGAGGGGTGGATAGGGGCTGGGAAGGGGGGGGGGTGGTGTGGAATGGGAGATATCTGTAATACTATCAGCAATAAAAAATATATTTTAAAAAGAAAAAATATGTAGTTGGATATTTTAATAGCTTACTCAAAAATAATTGTTAAACAAACAAAAACCCAGAGAATCAGCAAATGTCTAGAAGGCCAGCACACAGCAACTAACTTCACCTAGCTGGCATTTATAGAGCTTGCCACCTAACAGCATACATTCTTTTCAAGAGCACATGGAGCATTTTTCAAGATAGACCATATGCTAAGCCATAAAAAAAATTTTCAATAAATGTAAAATAATTGAAATTATTCAAGGTATGTTCTCTGAACATAAGATAATTGAACTAAATGGAAAAAAACCACACACCATATCACAATTTATGCTACACAGCCTTCAGTTTTTGGAGAGAAGTTTACAGCTATAAATGGACACATCAAACATTAAGAACATTTCAAATAAACAACTTCAGTGTTCACCTTACGAAACTAGAAAAGGGAGAGCAAACAGAGCAAGCAAAAATGAGGCAATAACAAAGATCAAAGCATAAAAGAAATAATAGAAAAACATAAAAAATCAATATCACCAAAGGTTGGTAGTTTTAAAAAATCTACAAAATTGATAAACCGTTAGCTAGATTGACCAGTAGGAAAATAAAAGAATGTGCAAAATTACCAAAATCAGAAATAAAAGAGAAGATAACCCCTTTGACCTTACAGAAATTAAAATGATTATAAGAATACGATGAATGACTTTATGGAAACAATTTAGATAACTTACATAAAATGAACAAAATACCAAAACTGACTCAAGAAGAGGTATAAAATCTGAATAGACCAACCAAGAGGGAATAAATAAAATGAATTAGTAATAAAAAAAATTCTCAATCTGGGCTTAGGCCCAGTCAGCTTCACTGGTAAATTCTATCAAAGATTTTTAAAATATATAATACCAATCCTTCACAAACTTTCTCAGGAAGTAGAACAGGCAGGAAGACTCCCCTTCTGTTCTATTAGTCTACTACTAAGACACCAAAACCATTCAAAGATAACAAGAAAACTGCAGAACAATAGCTCCTGTGAACACGGACACATAAATCCTTAATTAGACATTAGCATGCTGCATCCAGCAACCTATAAAATTATTCTCAAATGAAAAAACACAATGAGATATGCACTTCACATCAACTAATGTGACTATAATAAAAAAAAAGACACAATAGCAAACACTGGTGAAGAGGTGAAGAAATTGGAACCCTCATACATACATGCTGGCAGAAATTTACATGGTGCAGCTGCTTGGAAAACAGTTGGACAGTTTCCATTACAATTAAATATAGTTTCTCTATAAACCAACAATTTTCATTTTAGGTATATAAAATATAGACCTACACACAAAACTTGTACACAAATGTTCACAGCAGCTTTACTTATACATAGCCAAAAAGTAGAAACAACCATAATATCCATCAACTGATGAATTTCATACAATGGAATATTATTCGGCCATAAAAAAGAATGAAGTCAGGACACATGCTACAACTGGACGAATCCCAAAACCATAATGCTAAGTTAAAGAAGCCAGTCACAAAAATCATATAAACACATTATATGATTTTATTTGTATGCAATGTCCTTAACAGACACATCTATAGAGACAAAAAGTAGAATCGTGGTCACCTCAGGCGGTGGGAGGATGAAGAGAGAAGGAATGGGAGTGACAATGGAATGAAATGAACATTCTAAAACTAGGTTGTGTTGTGGGCACATCCCCAGTAGGGGGTGTGCAGGAGGCAGCTGATCGATGTTTCCCTCTCATCGATGTTTCTAACTCTCTATTCCTCTCCCTTCCTCTCTGTAAAAAATCAGTAAAATATATTTTAAAAATAAAATAAAATTAGGCTGTGGTGATGTTTGCACAGCTCTGTGACTCTATTAAAATCACTGGATTGCACACTTTAAGTGGGTGAATTGTACGTGAATGCTATGTGAATTACATCTCAATAAAACCTTTAAAAATTTTTCAAAGACACACTGACTTACACTCTCTTCCTTTCAGAGAAGTTGGGCAATAACATATTCACCAAATTCTATGTTACAAGTTCTTTTCCTTATACTTTTTATCTGCTTGTGTTTATTTTTGTTTTATTTCTATTGTTAGTAGAAGTATCAATTGGTGCAATATTTCTAGAAATCAATTCATCGGTACACATCAAAACCTTAAAATGATTTCTTTCCTTTTAACTTAGCTATCTACTACTAGGAATCTAAGGAAATAATTAGGGGGTAGACATAAATTTCCATTCAAATATTGTGAATAAGAGGAAAAATTTGGACAGAATCTACATGTCTGTGGGGTAATGGTTAAGAAAAGTATGGCCCAATTAAAAAAAAATAATGTGTATGCATTAAAATGATGTTTAGAAAAAGTTTTTTAAAAAATATCTAAGAGCATGCAGTTAATTCAGATCAATTAAGCAAAGACTGACTATCCTTACCATTGCCATTCACTGACCCAAACCCTGGGATGTATGATGTTCAACACAGATCCAGATCTTGTTCTCCTGGATTTTACAGTCAAATCAAGAAAACAAACATTGAAAGAAAAAAATCACATTTATCCTGAAAGACCTAGGATTTGTAGTGCCTGGGAACTGTCAAAGAAATGATGGCCCAGCTTTGAAGACAGCTGTATGAAGCTAATCCTAAAAATATGTTCCTTGTTGTTGGAGGTAGACACTGAAGAGAACACAGCTCGAGTAGTGGCCACAGAATTTGAGCGCCAACAGATTTCTGTGATCATCACTTTGCTGGTTCTCCTCATTGGATAGAAAAGCAATCAGAAGCCTAGGTGGGAAGTGAGGAGACCAAGGCCACAGGCTTCCAGGATTGATTATGCCTTTAGGAAGGATGAAGGTCCTGAGGCCAACGCTCAGTTCTCCCCCCCCCCACCACACACACACACTTTATAGCCTCAGTACATCCATTCCTTTGCAAATTAGCATTCAGCCAGCGGGATAATTGCTAACTTCAGAGCTGCCCCTGAGGTGCCTTTTCAAAACTCCAGGGCTCCATTGAACACAGTTGAAAAACTACTGACTTAGGTAATTTATTGTTCCTTATTTAAACTTCTAGCACATTTGAGCAAAAACATCTTTTAATTCCCAGAAAAGTGGCTAGTCCCATAGGCAGCATTTATTCTCTCCCTTTCCCTATGAATAACCCCATGAATGAAAGAATACACAGTGCCTTTGCTTTTGGGCTGCTATTCATCTGAATTAACATGTGTGGGCAGAGCTCGAGTGGTGAGACCAGGATACGGATCCTTTGCTGGATGGGCCCTCCTGTGGGTCTCAAACCCAAGGGTTCCCAAGCTTTCTTTGTGGCGATGGCAGAAATGATTTTCTTTAGACCCGAATCACTGAACCTGAACTTGCTAAATTTGACGTTCTAAGATAGAGAGCTTCAATGATAAGCAGCCCGCTTATCTCTGTATTGGTAAGGCTCTAATGGAGAATTCTGGACTAACGAAGCTAGAGACATCTCATCTTAAGATTGTATTTTCTTAATGGATAAAGGAGAAGTAGTACATGTATACAATGGAATGTTACTTAGCTGTAAAAAAAAGAATGAACTATTGCCACCTGCCACAACAGGGATGAGTCTAGAGGTATTATGATAAATAAAATAAGTCAGACAGAGGAAGACAACTGCCATTCGATTTCACTTATAGTGGAGTCTAAAATAACAATATAGATGAGTAAAGAAAACCGAAACAAACTCATAGATACAGAGAACATTGATATGGTTGCCAGGTGGGGAATGGGTGAAAGAGGAGAAGGGGAATGTTACTTAGCTGTAAAAAAAAGAATGAACTATTGCCACCTGCCACAACAGGGATGAGTCTAGAGGTATTATGATAAATAAAATAAGTCAGACAGAGGAAGACAACCACCATTCGATTTCACTTATAGTGGAGTCTAAAATAACAATATAGATGAGTAAAGAAAACAGAAACAAACTCATCAATACAGAGAACATTAATATGGTTGCCAGGTGGGGAATGGGTGAAAGAAGAGAAGGGGTTAAGATGTGCAAATGGCCAGTTACAAAAGCAGTCACGGGGATGTGTGGTACAGCATGGGGAATATGGTCGATAATGTCGTAATTACTATGGATGGTGCCAGATGGGTTCTGGACTTATCGGGGTGACTACTTCATACATACGTTATATGAATTTGTAATCACTGTCTTATACCTGAAGCTAATATAATAGTGTACGTCAACTATAATTGAAAAATAAATGATCAAAAAACGAAAAGATTGTATTTTCCAAATCTCTCTTAAATTCTCTCAAGGCTTGTCATGACAGTTTTTACTTATTGGATGTTCACCATATGCTTAGAACTTACAAAACCATTGGAAACAAGTACCATTATTATTACAGTTTTACATGAGAAAACGGAGGCTTGGCAGTTGGGGTTCTTAAGTCAAAGAAACACCCCGGCTAAGTTAAGCAGGGTGGAGAGAGAGGGAAGGGAAGGGGAGGGGAGGGGAGAGGGAAAGTCTCTTGGAAGGTTCTAGAGCTGGCACAAGGGGATCTGAGGGAGGGGCCATATTTTTTCCCAATCCTTTTCTTTATTATGTATAATTGGAAGTTAAGAGTACAGACTCTGGAGCCAGACTGATGAGATCAGAATCCTGGCTCCACCCCTTCCTCTGTGTGACCTTGAACTCGGCCCCTCAGTTTCCTCATCTGTCAACTGGGGATAACTGTAGGACCTATCTCTAGAGATGGCTGCAGTCTAAGCAGTGAGCTCATTGCCGCAACCATGGGGACTCAGCACCACAGCAATCGTTCGCTGAAATGCAGTGTAACTGTGCTTTCAAGCCCTCGCCCCGTGGTCCCCTCCACCAGGCTGCTGTCCTTGAGCTCCATCTATAAATTATAACTGTGTTAATCAGGTTTGGTCATCACTAGTGGCAGCTTTGGCCGAGTGATCTGTCCCCCAACTTCTTATTGGTTGGGGTGGAGATGGAGGGAGGCTATCTCACCAATGGGAACAGACCTCTTTGCAAAAGCTCCCAGATCAGAAAAAGAGCTAGGCATTGCCGGAGAGCCATGTGAGAACAGCGGTGGGAGGGACTTAATAAAAGGCAATTATTCTGATAAATCGCTGGCTTTGCAAGGAAATTAAAAACAAAGGTACTTCCTTGGGACTTGTAATCTCTCTGTCAGAAAGGACATTGCACAGCTTCTCTCCCTGGAAAAGGCAGGGGACTGCATCTCCCTGGAGCAGCCTCGGGCCACACTTAATACCTTACTGATTCAGACTGGGGCACCGTTTTCCTTGTTTCTTAAGGGCTGTGTCCTGTTGTTTCTTTTTTTCCCCTTAAATTTTCTCTCTCACATATAAGAACCAAAACTTCCTCCTGAAACCTCTAGTTCTCAGAACTTGCTTAGAAAGTATTTGATATTTTTTTAAATTTTATTTTTCAATTAGAGTTTACGTTCATTATTTTGTATTGGTTTCAGGTGTACAGCATAGTGGGTTAGATAATCATATACTTTACAAAGTGTCCCCCAAAAATTTCAAGTACCCACCTGGCACCATACCTAGTTATTACAGTATTATTGACTAGATAAAGACAAAGGCCATATAATTTTACTTACATGTGGAATCTAAAGAAAGAAATAAACAAAATAGAAATGGAATTATAGACACAGAAAACAGACTGATAGTTGGCTGGAGGGAAGTGAGGTTGGGGGGCTGGGTGAAAAAAAAAAGAAGGGATCAAGAAGTACTAATTGGTAGTTACAAAATAGTCACAGGGATGTAAAGTACAAACAGGGAGTATTTGATCTGGTAAATGCAGAACCACTTGCTTGCTGTGTGACTTTGGCAAGTTACTTAACTTCTCTGAGACTCGCTTTTCTTCTCTGTGGAGCGCTGGTGTTGTCTGCCCCTGGCTTCCCTCCATTTTCTCTAAGTGAGCTCTACCCTGCAGATGGTGGGAGCGCCACCAAAGAAACAAGAGCCATCAGAGACAGTCTTGCTTTGGCAGCTTCCCTTGCAGCCGGGCGGTGAGCTCAGGGGTTAAATTCTGTGGGCTGGAGCTTTGAATTAAGGTGGGGTCAGCTGGAATCTCCTCAGGCGAGTGTGGTGGCAGCCACTACACTCAGTCTCCAGGGACAGAGTGACAACATCTTTTCAAAGAATATTTTATCACAGGGGAAAAATGTACATTATATAATGTTAAGTGTCAAGAATAAGACTACTGTTTAAACACCCAGGTAATTATTTTACTAGAAAAACATGAATTAGGAAAAAAATGAGCTGGAAGAAGATATACCAAAATGTATTATCTTTGGAGTGATGCAATGAGGGGTGATTCTTTCCTCACATACTTTGCCGGGGTTCTAAACTGTTCACAATAAATGAACAACTTTTGCTTTCAGTTTTTCCTTTGGAACCCAGACACACTCTGAAGTGGGTTAATCATAATCCTCAGCTAAGTAAATACTCTCCTCATTGGTCCATGCATAGCCATTATTTATTAATTGGTTAGTACTTATAATGTAATAAGTACTCAGAAGCCCAATGCTCAAAGGCACTAATCATTAGAGAAATGAAAATTAAAACCACAATGAGCTATTACCTCACACCTGTCAGAATGGCTATCATCAAAAAATCAACAAATAACAAGTGTTGGCGAGGATGTGGAGAAAAAGGAACCCTAGTTCACTGCTGGTGGGAATGCAGACTGGTGCAGCCACTGTGGAAAACAGTATGGAGTTTCCTCAAAAAATTAAAAATGGAACTTCCGTTTGACCCAGTGATCCCACTTCTGGGAATATATCTTAAAAACACCAAAACACCAATCGGAAAGAATATACGCACCCCTATGTTCATAGCAGCGTTATTACAATAGCTAAGATTTGGAAACAGCCCAAGTCCTCATCAATAGATGAGTGGATAAAAAAGCTGTGGGACATTTACACTATGGAATACTATGCAGCTGTGAAAAAGAGGGACAGCATGGATGGGTCTTCTGGAGAATATTATGCTAAGTGAAATAAGCCAATCTGAGAAAGACAAATAAATATCACATGATTTTACTTATTTGTGGAATCTAATGAACAAAATGAATTGACCAACAAAATGAGACCTAAAGCATGGAGGCATGGAACAGAATGACATACCTCGATGTGAGGTTGGAGGGATGAGAAGAGATAAACCAAAGAACTTATATACTTACATGCAGTGCCCAAGGACATGGGCAATAGGTAGTAAAGACATGGAGGGGAGGGGGGTTATGGGTAGGGGCTGGGAGGAAGGGGTTAAGGGGTGGTGGTGGGGATTGGAGATATCTGTAATACTATCAACAATAAAAAATACATTTAAAAAGAAAAAAAGAAAAGCCCAGAGAAGGTAGAAGGAAGGAAATAATAAATATTAGAGCAGAAATAAATGACATAGAGACTAGAAAAAAAAAATACAATCAATTAAACCAAGAGTTGGCTCTTTGAAAAGATAAACAAGAAAATCCTATGAACAACTACATGCCGGCAAAATGGACAAATTCCTAGAAACATACAATCTCCCCAAACTGAATCTGGAAGAATTAGAAAACTTGAAGAGGCCAATAACAACGAATGAAATAGAAGCAATAATCACAAAACTCCCACCAGACAAAAGCCCTGGTCCGGAAGGCTTCACACGGGAGTTTTACCAAACATTCAAAAAACAGCTAACACCTGCCCTTCTCAAACTATTCCAAACAATCCAAAAGGAAGACTTCCAAGCTATTTTTATGAGGCCCCCATTATTCTAATTCCAAAACCAGTTTCAGGCACTACAAAGAAAGAGAGCTACAGGCCAATATCCCTAATGAACACAGATGCTAAAATCCTCAGCAAAATATTAACAAATCGGATCCCGCAATATCATACACCATAACCAAGTGGGATTTATTCCAGGGATGCAAATCTGGTACAATATTCGCAAATCAATAAACGTGATACATCACAGAAACAGATCAAAAGACAAAATCCACATGATCTTATCGATAGAAATAGAATAAGCATTTGACAAAACCCAACACCCGTTTTTGATAAAAACTCTCAGCAAAATAGGAATAGAGGAATCGTACCTCAGCATAAGGAACTCAAGTCTGGGGGGCAAGACCGAATGCAGGTCTCCTGGCTGCTGCTTTTCCTCCTCTCCCCCCAATGCTTCCCACCCCAGCCTCTACTTAGGCACCTTGAATCTGCACCGCCCTCCCCCCACCACCCTCCCTCCACAGAAGCCTCAAGCCTCCGGGGAGTAGCTGCAAGGAAAATCCTGTGCCTGGGTTTAAAAAAACAACCCCCCCTCCCTCCCCCCAAAAGAAAAAGAAAC
>NW_005353497.1:514272-521230 GCF_000412655.1 Myotis brandtii | reverse complement strand
TTAAAAAACACACACACACACACACACACACACACACACACACACACACACACAAATAAAAAAAAAATGAAACTATGCCTTTCTCTCCAAATGGCTCGAGTGTACCAGCTCCAGATTCTGCTGTGGCCAGCAGCCCTGCCACCTTTCATGGCTATATGCTATGTGGGCCATGGGTCTCGGCTCTGGTGCTCCAGGCTATGGAGCCCAGCCTGGGTTCCAGGCCTCTATCTTCTGAGGGAGCAGACCCTCCTGTAGCAAGAAGATCCCTCCTCCCTCTTGGCCTTGCAGGCCTGCTGCCCCTGAAAGCTGAGTCAGCTCCTCTTGAGACTTAGCCCTTCCTACTGGTCTCCAGGTGTTTCCTGTCCTTTCTTGACATGCTCCTCAGCTCTACCTCAGTGGGTAATTCCTTGTGAATGTTCCTCAATTTAGTTTTATTTCCAGTCTGCACCTGGGAGGAGGTGCAACAGAGAGAGAGAAAAAAAAAAAACTAAAATGGATAAAAGACTTAAATGTAAGTCATGACGCCATAAAAATCCTAGAAGAAACCATAGGCAGCAAAATCTCAGACATCTCTCATAACAATATGTTTACGGATCCATCCCTAAGGCAAGGGAAACTAAGGAGAAAATAAACAAAACTACATCAAAATAAAAAGCTTCTGCGCAGCAAAAGAAACCATCAACAAATAACAAGGGAGCCCACCGTATGGGAGAACAGATTTGGCAATGATACATCTGATAAAGGGTTAATATCCAAAATATATAAGGAACTCATACGATTTAACAAAAGGAAGACAATCAATCCAATTAAAAAATGGGCAAGGGACCTAAATAGCCACTTCTCCAAAGCGAACATACTGATGGCCAAGAGACAGATGAAAAAATGCTCGAAGTCACTGATCACCAGAGAGATGCAAATTAAAACAATGAGGTATCATCACCTCACACCTGTCAGAATATCAACAAATGATGCCCAGCTGTTGTAGCTCAGTGGTTGAGTGTTGACCTATGAACCGAAGGTCTCAGTTCGATTCCTGCTCAGGGCATATGCCTAGATTGTGGGCTAGATCCCCAGTGTGGGGTGTGCCGATCAATGACTCTTTCTTATCACTGATGTTTCTATCTCCCCCTCTTCCTTCTCCTCTTAAATAAGGTAAAAATATATTAAGGAAAAGCAAAGGATGTGGAGAAAAGGGAACCCTAGTGCACTGATTGATGGTGGGAATGCAGACTGGTGCAGCCATTATGGGAAATAGTATGGAGTTTCCTCAAAAAAATTAAATATGGAACTGCCACTTGACTTAGTAATCCCACTTCTAGGAATATATCCTAAGAAACCCAAAACACCAATCAGAAAGAATATATGCACCTCTATGTTCATAGAAGCACAATTTACGATAGTTAAGATCTGGAAACAGCCGAGTGGATAAAAAAGCAGTGGTACATTTACTACATGGAATACTATGCAGCAATAAAAAAGAAGAATCTCTTACCCTTTGAGATAGCATGGAGGGACCTGGAGAGTATTATGCTAAGCGAAATAAGCCAGAAATAAGCCAGTCAGAGAAAGACAAGTATCACATGATCTCACTTACAGGTATAATCTAATGGACAAAATAAAATGATGAACAAAATCGATCCAGAGACACAGAAGCATGGAACAGATTGTGGAATCTCAGAGGGAAGGTGAAGGTGGGTGGGAAGAGATCAACCAAAGAACTTGTATGCATATATGCATAACCCATGGACACAGACAATAGGGTGGTGGAGGCCTGGGGCAGGCTAGAAGGGGTTAATTGGGGGTGGGAAGGGATATATGTAATACTTTCAACACTGAAGATTTAATTTAAAATGTTTTTTTCAAAAAAAATAAATAAAAGAGAGTGTCAAATTGTTTTTCTAAAGCGGCTGCATCAGTCATATATAGTCTATAATATACAGGATGACCCCCCCAAAATGTATACACATTTTAATAGCTGATAGCTCAATTGATGTTTGTTTCTTTTCATCCACACTAAGCTTTGAACAAAGGAAATTCATCCTAAAATGCTCCTGGGCGTTTGAAAATGCAGTGGAAGTACAAACGCTGCCTTTGTAATTATTCCAAGTGTGTACACATGTTTTGGGGACCCCTATATATGCCCACCAACCGAGAGCCTGCGGTCCTGTATCCTTACCAGCACTGGGTGGTGTCCGATGTATGGCTTTTATATTCAGGAAAAAGAAGCCTGTTTCAAAAACAAACAAGAACAAAAAGACGTACTTGCCCTCCTTTCCCCTAAATTCTGGGGAGATTTGGGGCGCCAGAGGCAGCGTATAAAACAATCCCTCCACCGAGAGCTTCCAAACCTCCAGGTCTAGCAACCTCTCCTGGCAATGAGAGGGGAACAGCGCGGGGGCGTGACACAGGCTTGTGTGTCACGGGCACTTGGGGACTCTCCCTGCAGATGGTGACATGCTGCTGCAGGTCTAAATTAGAAACCTCTCTCACATTCTCTCTCTCTGTTTCTCTCCCACCCACCCCCTCGCCCCCTTTCTTTTTCTTTCTCCTGAAATACAAACACTGGACCTTTTTATTCTCTGCAAGGTGTTCCCCAGACACTGCCTTTGCAAATGTCAGACAACTGACCTGCTTACCCAGGGTTTTCTTTTTTCTTGGCTAGAGAGTAAGCAACTACCAGTTACACTGAGCGGGGTCAGGGGCTGCCTGCACAAGCACCTTGAGGAATAAGAAATGGGAACCGGAGGGACTGAAAAGCCCGTTTCAATAGTGGCTCTCTGGGCGCCTCTCCTTCCCAAAGCCAGTTCCAGTTTCTGCCCCTTTGCGGGAGCCTGGGACTCGGAACGGAGCGCCAGATGGACCGGGGGCTGTGTGGTTTTGCCCACTAATTCCGAGGAAGGTGGGCAGCCCGTTTAAACAGACTGTGCAGAAAAACAACCAGATAGGCTGGAGGGCGAAGTGCCTCTCAGCCGGGGATTCTGAGCCAGGCTGGAGGGCGGCCCCGGAGGCAGAGCTCCCAGGCGGTTTCACCAGGTCAATCAAAGGCCTTGGGACAGCGGTGGTTCTCAACCTTCCTCATGCCGCGGCCCTTTAATACAGTCCCTCATGTTGTGGTGACTCCCAATTTCATTGTTACAAGTTGAACATAATTAAAGCACAGTGATTGATCACAAAAACAATATGTAATTATATATGTGTTTTCTGATGGTCTTAGGCGACCCCTGTGAAAGGGTCGTTCGACCCCCAAAGGGGTCGCGACCCACAGGTTGAGAACCGCTGTTTTAGATAGAAATAGAGTGGCTCCAAAATAATCTAACATACTTAGTTTCAAAAATTAGATTTCTTATAAAAACAGAAGTACTTTATTTTTAATGGTTTTTTTTTTATTGATTTGAGAGAGAGAGAAGAAGGGAGAGGGAAAGAGAGAGAAGCATCAAGCCATTGCCTCCTGTACACACCCTGATTGGGGACCAACTGGCACCCCGAGCATGTGCCTGACCTCCCGGTGCACAGGCGGACACTCAACCAACTCAGCCACACTGGAAGCCCTTTACGTTAAAGAAAGTGGGAACCACGGACAGGGGGGACCGTGAGGTCGCAGGGTCACCGAATGGAGACCTGAAACACCCTCTGGAATGGCAGATTGTGTGGCAGGAGCTTAGATGTGGATCCCGTGTTGCAGGAGGCAGGGTCACGTCTTTCCAAAGCCAACCGAGTAGGAAATGAGGCTTGACTCTGTGGATAACGATGAAGGAGCCAAACCCGGGACTCTTGCTCCAATATGAGACGCTTGGTCCCTGACCATCGTCCGGGTCTCCAGGGCACAGGCGAGCACAGTCCCTCCTGTGTGCAGGGAGTGAAAAGGGAGCGGAACAGGTAGAGCCCCTCATTCACTCCACACCCAGTCGGGAGTCCCCCGTCTTCTAGGTCAATCTTCTAGGTCCTGGGCAGCAGCAATGGACCAAGCAAAGTCCAGCCCCAGGAAGCCCCTTTAGTCAACAATCACTGATGGAGATGAGACAGAGGCAGGACGTGGCTTAAGGAGCCGGAGATGGTGTTTGCCAAGACCTTCATTCGGCAACAAGTCCCCCAGAAGATTAGACATTCTCTTTCTGCATCTTGTTCTTTTTTAAAATATATTTTCATTGAAGGGAGAGAGGGAAGGAGAGATAGAAACATCAATGATGAGAGAGAATCACTGATCGGCTGCCTCCTGCATGCTCCCTACTGGGGATTGAGCCCACAACCGGAACAGGTAGAGCCCCTCATTCACTCCACACCCAGTCGGGAGTCCCCCGTCTTCTAGGTCAATCTTCTAGGTCCTGGGCAGCAGCAATGGACCAAGCAAAGTCCAGCCCCAGGAAGCCCCTTTAGTCAACAATCACTGATGGAGATGAGACAGAGGCAGGACGTGGCTTAAGGAGCCGGAGATGGTGTTTGCCAAGACCTTCATTCGGCAACAAGTCCCCCAGAAGATTAGACATTCTCTTTCTGCATCTTGTTCTTTTTTAAAATATATTTTCATTGAAGGGAGAGAGGGAAGGAGAGATAGAAACATCAATGATGAGAGAGAATCACTGATCGGCTGCCTCCTGCATGCTCCCTACTGGGGATTGAGCCCACAACCGGGGCATGTGCTCTGACCGGGAATTGAACTGTGACCTCCTGGTTCATAGGTCAATGCTCCACCACTGAGCCACACGGGCCGGGCTGCATCTTGCTCTTTTTAACCTAATCTTAGTCCAACTATAGGCACAATGAGGCCCCAACACAGCTATAACAAGGGCAAAGAGACCTTATCTGACCCCAAATCTTCATCCTAAGATAGATAGATAGAGATGGATTTATTATAATATGAGGTGGATACAAAATTTCCCCCAGAGTCTCCATTTTCAGATTCCTTTTATGAATAGATCGTCTATGGAGGAGTGTTTGGTTTGTTTGTTTGTTTGTTTTCTGTACAAGTTGCAAGTAAGCAAGACATTTCCCAGGGAGAGATTCAGGTTAGAACTGGGCTCAAGATACACAGTCAGGTTAGAACTGGGCTCAAGATACACAGTCAGGTTAGAACTGGGCTATAGATATGCCTTAGGAACACAGGACTTATTGATGGTCATGAAAAACCCGAATCAGAGCATCAGCTGCCAGAGAAGCAGTTGGTAACACAGCAAAAGGTTGTGTTTCAGAGAAAAGCTGTCAGCTTGGGGAAGTGGCTAACCATGCAAGCGAAATAGCGGGGACTGACAAGCTAAAGCGTTAGAAAGTGCTTTGGGGGCTTTGGCCAGTAGCGGTTTATTCATGACGTAGGAAAGAACCGTTTCAGCCAAGAGGTGGAGGAGGACCATGACGACAGTAGCTGGACGGGGTGGGCTCCGTAAGGAATGACTGCACTCCCCTCCTAACTGGCTTCCTTGCCTCTGCTCCATCCTGCACACCGCTTGCTCCTGGAATACACACTCCCAGGCTCAAAATGCTTCCATAGTGCCATCCTCTCCTGCACAACCAATGCCCAACTTCTTAGCATAGACACCCATCCTTGCCCAAATCTAGTCACGGCCAGTCTTTGCCATTGGATTATTCCCAAACAGGCACTGTCCCTTTAAGGAATGTACCATTTCTTATTTAGCATTTAACGTCTCTCCACCTCTACCCATTATGATATGGCTCTCAACACATGTAGCTGAATGAATGGAAAATTAAGTGAGAGATGGAGTGAATGAATGAATGACTGATATCAATACTGACTGGAGCAATGAATACATCAGTCCCAATATGGAAGTTGAGGATAATCTATAATTTTCCTTTGAGAAATGTCTTGCCACGTCGAAAGAAAAATCTCTGTATAAATCTATTATCCTATTGTTGCTTAGTCATCGTCAAGCTATTTTATTTTGGTAGTTTGAGTTACCTCGCTGTTTCCTTATTATAATGAGACAAATTCACCTGACATGAAGGTCTGGGGTTGGAAGAGGATTCTCTCGCGATACGACAAGTGTGTCTGGGGGCACTGCCACGTAGCGGGACATGAAGACAACACATGCTCAGTCCTGAGACCTCGGAGCCGTGCGCGTGGAGTCCGAGATCCACCAGGATGTCAATCGACTGCTCTGTGATTCCCCCGTTGGCACATTTATTTCTGCTCCTCCGTCAACACTGGAGGTTTGCTCAACTCATTCACGATGATGTTGTTTTCTAATTAGGGGTCCTGGCACAGCAGGCATCCCGGTCTTGAACATTTCTTTTGTTTCCTTAACGTTTAACTGCCTGAGCTTTCAAAATGTTACCCAGTGCAGAATGAGATAACACAGGAGGCACCCGGCCCCATGTGAGGCACCTGGGCGTCTCCATCACATCCCCCGGGTCATCTCTGCCTTCTGACCTCCTGCTGCTCCAGCTGACTCACCTCGGAGATGAAACTGCCTTCGTAAGGCTCATGGACTCTCCAGAAGAGAGTCCAGTGATTCCAACAACAGATCCTCTGTAGAGTCTGTAAATAATGATGCCAGAACGTACGGAGTGCTATCTATGGGCCAGGTGTTTCAACATCTCCTTTCCTTTCCTCCTCACAGGAACCCTCGGAGGCAGGAATATTTATTCTCTGTGTTTCAGAGGAAGAAACCCCAACCGAGCAGGCAGTGGCTGAGGCTCACGGAGTGGATGCACAAGAACCCACCTCGACCTCGCTCCAAGAATCATCCTCCTCAACCGCGTCTCCATACTGCCCTCCACAAGCGAGCCCGGAGGGGCCAGCACTGTACCCGGAATGAGGCAGGACACTGACAGGGAGGAGCCACACCCGGGCCTGGGGGCACTCTTCCTGGCCCCCGGCAAGTGCCAGCACTCCCTGGGCCTGGAGAGGTGCCAGCCGCAGAGCTTGGCGCTGCCCCTGGGAATCTGGAATTCAGAGGACTTCCTGCAGCAGGTGAACAGCTTGACCCCCTCCCTGCAAGCCTCCCCC
>NW_005353497.1:504865-514235 GCF_000412655.1 Myotis brandtii | reverse complement strand
TCCACCCCCCATTTCAGCCCAGACGGGGGAGAACAGCAGGTGCTCCTGCCCCCTCCGTGTTCCGGGAGACCATTGTCTAATTTTGTAGGCCTGGCCTGCTTCCCTCTGAGCCCTGGACATGTGGGCAGAGTACAAGCTAATTGGCAGGGCTGCTCCACACACAAAAGAACACCGCACCACGCTGCCTGCTCGCCAGCAGGAGGGCCGCGCACCCAGCTTGCGCTCTGACATTTTCTGGGGGCCTGACGAAGGTGTACGGGGGGAGGGGGGTGGGAGGAAGGAAGGGTAAACAGGGAAAATCGGGGCCTGACAGCCTGGCAGAGATAACCCGCAGAGGAAGGGGGGGACGCAGCTGAGATGCAGCTGCTCAAGGTGCTGGATCAGCCAGGACGAGACTCACCTGGGAGCAGGCAGAGTCCCTGCAGGGACTCGGCAGAGCTCGCCCTGGCCTCCCCGCACCTGCCAGGCCCAAGGAGCCCCCCAGGTTCCTGGGAAACCACCAAGAGACTTTCCCTCAAGACAAAAATGTTTACGGGGCCCGGGGACTGCTGGGGGCGCTGTGCCGCCACTGAAGACAGAGAAGAGGGCCTGGTGCGATAAAGACGCTCGCATATGGAGACAGTGTGGACCTTGGAGCCAGATACACCTACGTTCAAATCTCAGCTCTGCGGCTGACTGTAGCTAACCCTGACTGTGCCTGTGCATTCTGGGTCATTACTACTCACAACAACCCTTTAAGGGAGATACATGATCCTTTATTATTATTATTATTATTTTAAAATATTTTTATTGATTTTAGAGAGAAAGGGAAAGGGAGAGACAGAAACATCAATGATGAGAGAGAATCACTGATCGGCTGCCTCCTGCACACCCCCTACTGGGGAATTGAGCCTGCAAACCAGACATGTGCCCTTGACAGGAATCAAACCTGGGACCCTTCAGTCTGCAGACCGACGCTCTATCCACTGAGCCAAACCAGCTAGGGCTGATCCTTTATTATTTACATAATAATTAATGGAAGCCTAGTTCAACTCCTTGCCCATGGAAACATACCCAGAGAGCGCCAGTGCCGGGCCTAGAACTTAACTGTCTGACTGAAGTCCACGCCCTTGGCTCTTAGGCTCCCATAAGAGGACACTCTGTGTGGGGCCACGATAGATGAGACAGGCCCTGTCCTCATGGACATAGAGAACGAGTTTCTCAGTTTCATCGTCTCTTACGTGGAATTAATAAGGTGCATCCTCACAGGGCCCTCAGGTCTGCCTCTTGCTTCAACAGTGTTTGGACGCAAAAGACCCAGGGACGCCCCTTCTCCCAGCCTCCGGCCACTTTCCAGCATCTTATCCAGTCACCACTGTCAGTACCACCTCCGGGACCAGCCAACACACTGGCTTCTTTTCTACCTTAACCCCTTATTGCCGAACAACCATGAGCTCCCAGATCCGTCAGAATTATCCCACCGAGGTGGAGGCTGCGGTCAACCGCCTGGCCTCCCTGTCTCTGCCTCTGCCTCTGCGGGCCGCCCACACCTACCTCTCTCTGGGCGAGATGGCGGAGAAGCTCCCAGCGCGGTGGCCGCACTCTCTCCCAGGACGCGCTGAGGCCTCCCCAAGGTGAGTGGGCAGAACTCAGGGCGCCAAGGAAGCCACCTGTGGCCCTGGCCTGGAGAGGAACCTGACCAGGCCCTGGTGGACCTGCAGGCCGGGGTTCTGCCCCCGCAGACGCTCAGCTTTGAAGTCCTGCAGAGCCACTTCCGGGTGAGGAGGGGAAGCTCAAGAAGATGGGGGGCCACACCTGGCTCCCTCCGCAGGCTGCGGCCCCAGGCTGGGCGGGCGAGTGGCCCTAGGAAAGGCTCAGCCTCCAGCAGGGCTAGGAGCCTGTGGAGCCCGGAGGCCTGTGAGGGGCCCCTCTGCCTCCCCTGGTGTCTGCCTTTTGCCTGAGCCTCTCCCCGAAACTACTGGCCATTCTTTTAACCACCCTCTCCCATGCATTGAACCAAATGGGAACAATAAAACCTTTTGCAGCAAAATAAATAAATAAATAAAGTGCATCTTGCAGTTTTTTTGTGAAAATGTGAGATAATGTAAAAGGCCCATGGGAGAGGTCCTTGGGGGTTAGGGTGCAGGGGGTCCCTGACCCCTCCGTGGGCAGAGGACTGCAAGGCCCATGCTCATCGCTATTATTTCTCTCAAGTTAAATCTCTTGCAAAAACATTACCTTAAATCAGAATGAAATCAGTCTAACCATTTCCCCGAAGGCCATGGGTTTGTTTTCATTTAATATTTTCCAAATTAAAATCATGCATTATATTTTTCCCGTTGTAGTGTTACATGTTGATGCACTAATTATGGAAAATACAGGAACTATAAAGCAAGATACTAAGAAAAAATCTTTACTCCCCATTGCTCAGAGATGACTACTGCTAAAACATTAAACATTTTTTCTTTATTTTTAGCATTTCATTAATATATTTGCTTTCTTTTGTACTGAATTGGTGATCTATTGGATGCTACTGTACTATATATACCCCACTTTAAAAAATGCAATGTATCATTGGCAAATATGCTCTTCCATTCAGTAGATTCCCTTTTCATTTTGTTGATGGTTTCCTTTGCTGTGCAAAAGCTTTTTAGTTTGATGTAGTCCCATTGGTTTATTTTTTCCTTTGTTTCCCTTGCCCGAGGAGATGTATCAGCAAAAAATATTGCTATGAGAGATGTCTGGAGATTGTACTGCCTATGTTTTCTTCTAGGATTTTTATGGTGTCACAACTTACATTTGAGTTTTGTATCCATTTTGAGTGTATTCTTGTGTATGGTATAAAATGGTGGTCTAGTTTTATTTTTTTGCATGGTCCTGTCAAAAAATAAATAAAATGCAATGCATCATGACTGTCTCCACCGTAAACAAGGGGAAATCGCAGCTCAGAGAAGGTAAATGTCTTCCTCAGATTCATCCAGCTGGTACGTGATGTGTTGGAAATGGAGTCCTGGAATGTCTAAATTTCCAGTCTCTCTCTTTTTTTTTTAAATTGATTTCAGAGAGGAAGGGAGAGGGAGATAGAAATATCAATGATGGCAGAGAATCATTGATCGGCTGCCTCCTGCACACTCCCTCCTCGGGATCAAGCCTGCAACCTGGGCATGTGCCCTGATCAGGAATCAAACCTTGACCTCCTGGTTCATAGGCCAACGCTCGACCACTGAGCCACTCCAGCAGGGCCCACGCTGCTTCTGCATGGAGATACATTCTCACTTGTCCTGGACTTTCTCGGAGTACGCTACCTCATCATCCGCATGCCTCCTCAAGTTGACTTGGAAGAGGGTAGAATTAGGACTTTTGCTTGTCATTCAACAGAGTGACCGTGACAGATAAGGAAGCAGTAACAGAGTGGCAGGCTCATTGCCTTGTCGGCTTAGTGCACAGACTTTGTTAGCTGTGCACCAGGTTCCAGGCACACAGTGGGGATCTTTGTTGGAAGAGGAAGAGGGCGGTTCCTGCTCTCACTGTGCTCCCTTCACATTCTAGGATTTGGGTCAAATCAAAAAAAGCTAAGAATTACAAGGCATCTGAGGAAAGCTGGCCCAGAATGGGACCCCAAAGAGGGTGGCGGCTGGTCTTGGGAAGACTTTGATGGAGGAAAGTGATGTTGCCTCACGGTAGGAGAAAGGCACCATCAGCCCTTTCACCTGCCCCATCCAAGGAGGGTGGTGACCAGCTCCGCAGCTGGGGGAGGGTGTGGCCATCTTCCAGGGTCACTCCCAGCCTCGTGCACAGGGGTTGGAGCCCCATGGCCAGAGCTCTCCCGACAGAGAGGAGAGATGGATTGAAATGTCTCAGCTCCACATGTCCTATTTTTAATTGATTTGCACAAGACTCTTCAATCATGGTATTAATATTTAATTGTCCTGTCAGGTTAGATCCTTCCCCGTCAGACAGTTAAAAATGGCTTGAGACAGAGGGGGAAATGAGGTGGCTGGACGGCATGAAACGAGGGACGTGAGGCGTTTGCTCAGAGGGGATGGGATCTGAGGGACCAGGAGGGGCAGACCCCAGCCCTGGCATCCTGGCATGAAGAATACCTGCTACACTGCCCACATCTGTAAGCCCAGCAGCATTCCCCAGGCCATGGAGGGAACCATATAAGAGGTGAGACAACCCCAAGGCCTGTGGAGAAAATGGGGGGCCTAGGAAAGCTGGCCCAGAATGGTACCCCAAAGAGGGTGGCAGCTGGTTCTGGGAAGACTTTGATGGAGGGGAGTGATGTTGCCTCACGGCAGGAGAAAGGCACCATCAGCCCTTTCACCGGCCCCATCCAAGGAGGGTGGTGACCAGCTCCGCAGCTGGGGGAGGGTGTGGCCATCTTCCAGGGTCACTCCCAGCCTCGTGCACAGGGGTTGGAGCCCCATGGCCAGAGCTCTCCCGACAGAGAGGAGAGATGGATTGAAATGTCTCAGCTCCACATGTCCTATTTTTAATTGATTTGCACAAGACTCTTCAATCATGGTATTAATATTTAATTGTCCTGTCAGGTTAGATCCTTCCCCGTCAGACAGTTAAAAATGGCTTGAGACAGAGGGGGAAATGAGGTGGCTGGACAGCATGAAACGAGGGATGTGAGGCGTTTGCTCAGAGGGGATGGGGTCTGAGGGACCAGGAGGGGCAGACCCTGGCCCTGGCATCCTAACATCCTGGCATGAAGAATATCTGCTCATCCCTCGGTCCCTACATTGCCCACATCTGTAAGCCCAGCAGCATTCCCCAGGCCATGGAGGGAACCATATAAGAGGTGAGACAACCCCAAGGCCTGTGGAGAAAATGGGGGGCCTCTTCAATGGGGAGAAGCCAGCAGGCTGCTCTCAGAGGAGGGTCCAGAAGATAACACCTTTATGCCCCTTGGTTTTTCCAAGGTTATGAGGGGCTGATCGGTGTCTGACTCTGGGCTCCAGCCCAGCCCAGTGACACCTGATTTATAGGCACGTTCCTGTGAGAAATGGGGTGGTCTTGGCTGCCCAGCATCCCAACAGCCAAGAAAAATGGCCCGAGAACTATTTCAGGTTAACTTAGCCTCAGAGGCGGTGAATAAGTGTCTCAATGTGACTCATTCCAAGAGGCTATTAATAGGCAGGAGATGAGAGGGACGGAGAGCAGGATTTCATTCAGTTGCAGCCACTCGCTTATTGATGCCTCCTTTTCAAAGCCAGACACCAACAGGTAAAGCTTGTCCTGCTGGGCTCCCAGGTGAGTGGGGAGAGCAGGCTGCCCACCTCCCCTTCTCCCACAGTCAACGCACCCACCCCTGCAGGCCTACCAGAGTCCTTTCTTTCTTCCTTTTTAAAAAAATGTTTTTATTTTATTTTTTAGTGTATTTTTTATCGATTTCAGAGAGGAAGGGAGGGGAGAGAGATGGAAATACCAATCATGAGAGAGTATCATTGATCGGCTGCCTCCTGCACACCCAAACTGGGGATCGAGCCCGCAACCCAGGCATGTTCGCTGACCAGGAATCAAAAGGTGACCTGGTTCATAGGTCGATGCTCAACCACTGAGCCATGCTGGCCGGGCCCAGAGTCCTTTCTGTCCCTCCCGCTGCAGGCCTAGCGGAGTCCTTTCTGACCATGGCCCATTCCATGGCTAAGCAAAAGCCTAACAGGTCCAGAGAGCCACAGAAAAGCAAGCTGCGGAGATACCTCATTTTCAGCAAGCTATGAAGGAAAACGTCGAGTCGTGTTCAGAAAAAGCATCAATGTTGCCTTTATGTCTCTGTGTGTCTTCTTGGTTTGGGATAGCGGTTCTCCCTGGGGAGTGACCTGCCGGAGGGCCTCTGGAAATATGGAAATATGTGATGTATTGGTTGTCCTAATGATTGGGTTGGGATGGTGCTGACAGCCAGAAATGTTCTGGACAGTGTCCCAACCAAGAACTGCCCCCACCCCACATGACTGCTGGGTGCCCACTGGACGTTCTTGAGTAGAGCATGTGTTCGGAATTATCTGAGGTTTTTATTTATTTTTTTATTCATTTCAGAGAGAGGAAGGGAGAGGGAGCAAGAGACAGAAACATCAATGATGAGAAAGATTTCATTGACTGGCTGCTTCCTGCACGACCCCCACTAGGAATGGAGCCGAAACTCAGGTATGTGCCCTGACCTGGAATCCAACTGTGATGCTCAACCACTGAGCCACACCAGCCAGGCTGAGTCTTAAACGGAACTTTATTTCACTCAAAATATCTGTCGCATGTTTTCAAGTGCGTGGAGCTTGCCAGGAACACCACTGTTGTGGAAATCAAGGAGACAATGGATTTTGCTTTGTTCCTGACTTTACCCGGAGTTGTCCATCTTTTGGAAAAAAATCACATCCGTGATGGCAATGCCACTGGGGGTATCTGAGTTACCGAAATCACACACCCATATCAGTCTGCACTGGCAACGGTCAGGTTCCCGGTGTTCTATTTGGGCACGTGAGCATCTGGCTCCTTCACGCTGGCTGCTGATGTCACTGCACCAACCTTTACGTAACGATACACGTGTGATATTATCATATCAGTCTGCACTGGCAACGGTCAGGTTCCCGGTGATTCTATTTGGGCACGTGAGCATCTGGCTCCTTCACATTGGCTGCTGATGTCACTGCACCAAACCTTTACGTAATGATACACGTGTGATATTAGCATAAGCTTCTTTTCTTTTACTTCTCCTTTATGTTCCCATTAGGGCCTCATACTGATTTTTAGAATGGTGTGTAAGGGGGTGATTCTGCTTTAATTTCAGGAATGTAAAGGTGATGGTATAGAATATTTGTTGTGGGGGAGCCATTGGGTCGGACCCAGGTCCGAACCCGGTTGAGATAACTGGTTAGCGCAGCGCAGACTCATGAGAGAGAGCGCCAGGCAGCTGAGTCATCAGCATTTGGTCTCCCTGAGTCATGCTCTACTTTGGGGCTCAACTGTTTCTGAAAACACAGCTGGCTGCAACAGTGAGGCAGGTCATGGGAAAGAGTGAAGAGTCAGGCAGGCGAGAGCGAGGAGGCTGCGGCAGGGACCCTGCCTGTCTTTGTGGGATCTCTGGACCACCGGGCTCCGTGTCTCTTGACTGTTGCTAGACCTCCCATTTTTTCCCGTGGAAGCTGGAAAGCTGACATGTTGGCCCCTGTAGTCACTGGTGGAAGGCTGGGCTGCTCTAACAGAAGAGGCAATGGTGCAATGGCTTAAGGAACCTGGATGCGGATTTCTTTGGCAGGTCAAGGTCAAGGTGGGGCCACAGCCAGGTCTAGGTGTCAGTTGGGTGCAGAGAGCACGCACAGCGGACTGAGAAGTGGCCAACCTTAGTTCCACTTGTGTGTGGCCAGTCACAGCATCAGGTACAGAAAACTTAGTGGTGATTGAACAATTCAAGGTCCCTGCTTCTATTCTCTTGGGAGATAAAAGATAGAACTCATTTAGGAGTGGGATGTGTACTCCTGTCACTTAGCTCCATCCTTCTTGGGAGCGATTTCTGACCTGTGTTCTACAGCCTTATTTGCATGAGAAAACTGAGGCCCAGAGAGGCTAGGCGGCCTGACAAAGGTCACACAGCTAGGTGGTGGCCAAGCCAGGATGTAGCTTCAAGTTCTGCCTCTGCAGCGAGATCAGCCCCTCAGGTAGGATATGAGGACCTTGACCAATCCTCCACCATATGGACAGTTCTTAAGATTGGTCTCTGGCCCTCCTTCCTCTCTCCTCCCCTCCCTTCCAAATATGACATTCTCGTCTTCCCGAGATGTTTATATTTAGCCTTGCTAACATCTTGGATAATGGAAATACCTGTTTCCTTGGTTGATTGATTCATAAGGTGGGTTTGGATAGTTTATCTTCGTTGTTTCTCAGTCATTTCAGAACCACTTAATCTACTGTTCAGCAAAGGAATCTAATTTTCCCTCTAAAGTGCATTTCTCAGTCTCTTTCAGAATCTTTGGCAGAATGAGGGCACCGCAGGTCTCCCAGCCACGGGAGCTTTAGGTCCATCTTGGCCTCCAGAAACTCACTGCCAGGCCCTCCTACATTTGCCCTGCCATCTGCCCGGTGCCCTGACCTCCCTGGTCCCACGCCGGAGGAGCCCACGGCAGCCTCATTCGGCAGCAGTGACAGACAGTCACAGCCTTGCCCATGCACCCACCAAACAGCTTTCCCTGAGAATTAAACTCACTTGGCTTCTCCTAAGAGATTAACCAGCTGTTTCCTGGTATTTTCTAATAAGTTGCTGCAGTCCGATGGTCATGTTTTTGGATCTTCTTTATCGTCTTCTTGAAAAACTCATTAAAATCCTCCGTCCACCAACCGTGGGAGAGGCGTCCCACCAGGCAGCCCCGCTTCCCTGCCTCACTGGGCGGCATCCTCCGTGAACGAGGAAGCGGGGTCCTTGGGCCTGTGCCAGGCTGGAGAGAGGAGATGAAGGACACAGCCTCTCTCCTCACATTCCTCCCAGTCTAGTGGGAAACACAGGAGTTAGCTCCAAGTTCTGCCTCTGCAGCAAGCTGAGCCCCTCAGGTAAGATTTGAGAAGCTCGACTAATCCTCTGCCATATATAGACAGTTTTCAAGGTTAGTATCTGGCCCTCTTCCCTTTCTCCCTCCCTTCCTCTCTCCTTCCTTCCCTCCCTCCTTTCTTCCCTCCCTCCCTCCTTCCCTCCTTCCCTCCTTCCCTCCCTCCCATAACCGTGTGGGCCTGTAGCTGGACTCTTACTCGGTTCCATTAATCCATCTGTCTGTACTCATGTGCTTATACCGTGGGTATGTCCAAGACCCCATTATCTTTCTTTCTGTACCTTTATAATAAGTCTTTAAATCAGGTAGTGTTCATCTCCCAACTTTTTTCTTATTTTTTCAAAATTGATTTTGCTGTTCTAGAGCCTTTGTATTTCCATATAAATTTTAAAACCAGTTTGCATACAAAAGCCTGTCAGGGTTTTGCTCATTTTGACAACTTAGACGAGCACCATCCATAACGGTGGCGAACCTCGGAAGCAAGTTTTGGTGCTTTGGTAACCTGATCCGTTTTCAATTAGGTTGAGTGTTTAGAAGCCTATGATTCTTTCTCTTCTGATCCTCAAATGCAGTGAAACGAAGCATCACCCTGGAGCACCCAAGGCTTTAGAAGCTGTCTGTGTCCGCCATGGAGAGCTAAACCCTCACAACTCAGACACACACGAGGCTGTTCCAGACATTTCCAAACAGCCACCCTTCCCTCCTTTGTCTAGAGCCGAGTTTATCTGGTTGGGGAAAAGTGGCCTCATCACAGCCCAAGAACAGCGCAGGCCCCAGGAGCAGAGAGTTCTGGGAAGGGGTTGCGGAGAGGCCCAGAAAAAGCCAGGGCAGAGGCACCGTCTTCTGGA
>NW_005353497.1:502713-504826 GCF_000412655.1 Myotis brandtii | reverse complement strand
CCCGTGGACTCTCAGAGCAGGGGCCAGGATGACCACACAGCCAGCTCCCAGGGGCTGCCCAGAGAGCCCGCATCCCAGCAGCAGAATTGTCGCCTGCTCCTCATACTGTGAACTGTGAGCAGGCTCTAAACACACCATTCATTTTCCCTTTTAGCACAGAAGGGTCTCTCAGCTCTGACTACCGCCAAGTCAAAACATTCCCCAAACCACAGCCCTTGGGTGAGATGCAGGACTGGCCAACGGCTGGGAGGAAAAACAACCACCCACCGGCTGGAAACCACCGAGGCCACAGGAGGCTGGGTCGCCTTGCTCACAGAGGCCGGGAAACAGCACTTTAAATATATATATTAAATTGATTTTAGTGAGAGAGGAAGAGGGAGGGAAAGAGTGAAACATCCATGTGAGAGAGAAACATTGATGGGTTGCCTCCTGCACACCCGCTGATGGCGATTGAGTCTGAAACCCCAGGCATGTACGTTAACCAGGAATCCAACTGGTAACTATATGGTGCATGGGACAATGCCCAACCGACTGAGCCACACCGGCCAGGGTAAAACAGCATTGTGTGTGTGTGTGTGTGTGTGTGTGTGTGTGTATTATTGCTTTCAGAGGAGAGGGGACACATGGTCCAGGGAATGAGTTCCTTTCCCCACAGTTGATGACTCCAGGGCAGACGAAGATGGGTCCCACCCCCAAGAAAGCCTTTGTGTGAAGGAGGGGTCGCTCTACTAAAGAAACAGAAAAGCAGGATTACACCCAGGAGCCTTCAGTAGAGGTGGGGTGTTACCAGTTATAACCGGGACAGCAGAGGTTGAACCCTGGCAAGTTTGGGAATTGCCAGCTGGGATGTTACCCAGACACATACGTCTCCCCACAAGGAGCAGCCAGGCTCCCAGCTGGAATGTCAAGCGCTTGCTCCGATTGTCCCCAGAGGCCTGGTCATTGGTATGCTGGGCACTTGGTCATTGGCCTGACCAGGCCCTCATGGTTTGCTGTACTAGCGGGGACTGAGAGCCTTGATTACAACCAACACAGAGACGATCCAGTGAAACGCAGTTGCAAAGGTGGACCCACCTCCACCGGCTCCCAGGGCCCCGTTGTGGGGTGAGGATGCAGGGAGGGGTTCTGGCTGGCTTCACCACACTCCTTTTTTTGTATCAGCTGAAGGCTCCCCTGAACATTCGTAGCTACACACCGAGCCTGGGGCCCGCAAGGATCCGAGTCTCCCATGACCAGACCAGCATACAAATGGGGTTTTGGATTTAAAGATCGGGTTCGATGGCACATGATGGGAGGGGCCCTCGAAGGAGAAAAACCCCTTTTCAAAGCGCCTTCAGTCTACAAGCGAAAATTCAAGTCCCTAACAAGGCTCTGTCTGTTTTCAGTCCCCACGCCCTACGCCCAGGCCTTTGCCCCCCAAAAAAGGAAAAAGGGAAGCTTTCAATCCAGTCGCCCTAAATCCTCTTTTATCCTTGAGATAATCCGGTGTTTGTGTCTCTGGGGTTCTGGTGCTCCAGGTGCCCTCATCTCCCGCCACAGAGGTGACTTCCAACATCTCCCTGCCCCCCCCCCCCCCACCCACCTTTTTTTTTCTCACATACCTGGAAGGAAAAAGCTTGAGGACCCTCCAGTATATAAGCAACCTGGGGGAGTAGGAAGACACAGGAACACACTGAGGCTTCCTCACACGTTGAAACCTGGTTGTGACCAGCACCCAGTCCCCGCCCTCATGTCCCCATGAGATGGGCTTCTTAGCCAAAGCCCAATCAGCCCAACTCGGGCAGAGTCCACGTCATCCCGGGGGAAATGTGACGTCAGAGCCATCATTCTGCCCCAACTGATAAGCAGCGACTAAATGTCCTCCCTGGCAGTTCTCCTGATGACCCCTGTAACCCCTAGAATCCGCATGGTACAGCAGGGAAACTGGGCCTCAGAGAAGTTGAGGTCACACAGCAGGAAGCGGGAGAGCCAGGATCAGGTTACCGGGGGCAGAGGCCCGGCTTCTAGTTCACTCACAGGACCATTCACCCGGGCGCCTGCAGTTGCTGTGCCCTGGGACTCAGTGTGGTTCCCTTCTTTGCCTGGGTTAGCATGGAGCCGCCCCCTCTCGCCT